>NC_051162.1:127363103-127409312 GCF_013339745.2 Dermacentor silvarum | reverse complement strand
GGGAACAATGAAATCGCAAGTTTTTTTTTTTTTTTTTTTTTTTTTTCTGTTTACAATGACGACACGTTTTAAGTTGCGGCTGATCATTCTCACCATTTCAATTAAGTCGACGTGCCGTGAATGACCCAATGCGGACAGCTGTTCATTCTGAACTCGTCAGAAAGAATGTCAGTGAACTCTCAGTCAGTCAGGTTTTTTTTTTTTTTCTTTTTAGACGGAATTAGTCCACGTGATATTCACGACGCCGTTTTCGTTGTACTGTCGTAGTTTAGGCCAACTAAGACGTCAGCGAATCGTTTTGCAGACACAAAAATGATCGTAAAAGATCGCCCGCCACGATGGCTTAGCGGTTAAGGTGCGGCGCGGCTTAGCACGAGGTCGGGGATCAAATCCAAGCCGTGGCGGCCGCATTTCAAAGGGGGAGAAATGCAAAAACGCCCGTGTCTCGTGCATTGTGGGCACGTGAAATATCCCCCTGGGGGTCAAAATTAATCGGGAATCCCCTACTAGGGTGTGCCTGATAATCAAATCGTGGTTTTGGTACGTGAAACCCGAGAATTCAGGTATACAAGAATAGCGTTCATTCTCGCGGAGTCACGGTGCAAGTACTCTGCTAGACACCCAACCACCCGATTTGTATGTTTCCAAACAACTGAAGAATTGTAAAATAAATTTGCTTTTTCTTTTAGCAAGCACAGGGCCCTTACTTGTGTTTCATCAATGTCATCATCACGTCTAGCCATTGTTCCCGCTTAGTTGCACATGTAATGAGGTTAGTTATTCAGGTCAATAAACGTGATTCAGAAAGTAGTGAAGAAACAGTGCTTTACTCTGACAGCATAGATGGTTAGGTGCATAAGAAATTAGTTATACGTAGGATTTCAGCCGCGTGTTTATTTGGTGTCGCTCTGGTAAATGCCCTTTCTTTTGTGGTGCAAGTACCAGGCCTATCACTCTTATCACGGTGACGTTTAATAAAGTAGCATTTTCTCACAATTTTGCGCACCTACAAGAAGTTACATAGTCACCTAGACTGCTATAACGTATATAACCTGTAACCTATATATTGCTGTGTGCGCAGTAAAATATTGATGAAAGTCGTTATTTATTGCTGTGTGCAATAAAATACTTGTAGATTGTCAGCGCTTTCTCTTTCTCAGTCTGCACGTCCAGGTAATTGTGCTGTTACTCATTTTCTTCAACCTTTCCTCAAGTAACCTTTTATAAAGGGGTATACTGTCACAATTTCGTTCTCCGATAAATTAGAAATGGCAGTACCTTTTACTCAAGTAACGCTTAACAATGGGGTATAATCTCCAAATTTTTTTGCACCTATAAATTAAAAGGTATATAGTAGCTTAGTATAGGTACACGAAGCCTTTTTGTATCGTAACATTTCGTATAGGCATAAAGGAAATTGCATCTTCGGCCATCTGTCAAACTTCACCGCAGTGCACTAGCGTAAGTCAATGAACAGCACTTTATAAAAATTATTCTTCGTAAGATCGGCCGAATTTCATCAACTTTCAGTTACCAACGTCAGGAGAATAATCTCTTCTGAAAATACAGGTATTTCAGGCACTTAGATCGTGACTTCTCTCCTATAGCAGCGTTTTGGTCAGGATAACGCAACAGAGAAGCTACGGCTAAGTGCCGCAAAAGCGTATGTTATCAGAAAAGATTCACCCGCAATCCCGGCCCTCCGAAAGTTGGGGCGCGATCTTGTACGCGTTCCAAAATGGAACGGAGGCGGTCCGTTCCATCGAGCCGCACACGATTGGTCAATTTGATTGTCACGGTTCAAATTGACCAATCGTGTGCGGCTCGATGGAACGGACCGCCTCCGTTCCATTTTGGAACGCGTACAAGATCGCGCCCTTGATGACCAGCGAAGCTGTTCAAAACCACCGCTACAACTGCTGAGGGAGTTATGCAATGCTTTGTTATATCAAAAGCATTATATGCCGTATGGAGCGGAAAATCCCGCGTCCGGCGTTAACATACGATGGTACCAAAACCGACCTGACCAAGTGATGACGTCACGTTCCCGGCGCTGGACCTACTGTGGCTCACACTGCGAAATGCCAAGGTGAACAGCCACGGCGGCCGACGGACACCGTGGCTGTTCAAAGTCGGTTCAAAGTCAATTTTTTGGGGGTGGGCAACGGCGTCCGGACGCCGTGGCCCACACCCAAAAAACTGCCTTTGCCTAATTGGAAAATTGAGCGGACCCACGATAAAAACCGAGCTGGCCCACTCCCAACGTTGACTTGGCCCACCCCCTATATTGATTTTGCCCAATTCAAAAATTGAGTTGCGTACATTAAATATCGACCTATCTCACTCCCAAAATTGACTTGGCCCACCCCCAAAGTTTTGGCGGCTCACCCGCAAGATTGACTTTGCTCAATCCGAAAATTGAGCTGACCCACGTTCAAAACCGAGCTGGCCCGCTCCCAAAATTGACTTGGCCCACCCGCAAAATTTGGGAGGCCCACGCTCAAAATTGACTTGCATTAACGCCCGTGGAAAGATTGACGCTCTACAAACACAGCCAATTCGTCAGCTACGATCCCATCACGTGCGTTCTCTACTTCGACCCCATCGTGAGGGTGATAATGTCCATTCTCTGCAACAAGAACACTTTACTATTTGCCCCCTCCCACGTTGTCGAACATTTCAAGCGTATAGATTTTCATGCATGTCGAAAACATCAATCGAAAACATTTCACCATAGCGACTGTACTGCTTTCGGATTCCTACACGTAAGCAGTCTTAAAATAATGTCTTTGTGAAATTTCATCCTTTCGAATTTGTTTTGTTTTCTACCCGTACAATAATTTCTTTATAGCGATTCGTCTTATGGGACGGATGGACGGACAGGTTTCTTCATTAGGTAGGCATAGAAATGCTTACGCATTAAAAAAATATTGCGGGCCATAACTGGATATTGAATCACCATGATGCATCTGCTTTTAGTTTTTGTGCTGGTATACTCGTCTATGTTTTATACCCCTTTTTCAAAATGCTTGCAGTTGTAGCGGGGTACTTTCTACCACACTGAACCGTAGTGACAATTTGTGGCAGAGCATCATTCGCCACAACATTCTCCGATGTATGTTCGTTGTTTCTGTGACTTGTTTTTAGATTATAATGGCGCGCATACAGTACAGATCATTGACCAATGAATTGCTGCTGTCAGACTTGAGCATGCGCTCATGCAAGATTTAGACTTCTTTTGACATTGCGAAACCACAGATCCCGACTGGTACCAATAAAATCGTAATTTAGTCTAAGCTGCCTCAGTTCCCCGGCCGCACACTATATCGTACAGGCTAGTCCAGGCTGAAAACACCATATGAGGATCGCAATGCAACACAATAATAAGTAAACTTCCAATCCATACTATAGGTCCCCTTAGCCACGAATTACAACGCTTTTACAGGCTACAATCTAAATGTAACAAGTCATTTGGCGTTGCAGTAAACTTCTTTGGCACGTAAAACCCCAGAAGAAGTTCCAGTAAACTTCAATATAGACACTTCGACTCATGTAACTTCTAAGCGCGACGGAAATTAACGAGAACACAAAGAGATGGTTGTTTTACTAGACAAGTAACCTTTACCTTATAGGTTGCTTGCAATTATAGGTTAACTTAAAGGTTACAGTGCTAAGAGAGTGCACCTTGAGAACGTAAAGTACTATAGGCCTATATTGACGTAGCATTTCTTTCATACGCACATTCAAAGCGTGAATAAAGACCTAGAGCTGCACTTCGTCCGGAACACACTGTTTAAATGACGCTGAGAGATAGTGATTCGGGATTCGGAAACAAGCTTTGATGTGTCATACTTCAGAGCTGTTACCGTCTGCTGCCGCTGATACGTGGTGAGGGTATTCCTTTGTGGGACATTAGCAGCACTAAATAACAGCATGTATTTCTTTCGTTTGCGCCCGATGGCATTGGTTGTCTGTCACCTTGTCGTTAAGCTATTTACAGCATCTGCGAGTGAGTACCTTCGCGCTTTATTTTCTTGGCTGACTTGCGATACATATTAGGATACGAATTCAAACAGGACCGAAAGTTCACAGGGAGATGGAAACTGGGTGGGTTCAACACTGCGTGAACAGAGGAGGCATCAGGCTGGAGTTGACGTCTCGGCAAGGGCACCTGTCTTCGTCAGGAGTGTCTACCTCGTCCTGACGAAGAGTTGCGCAGTTGTGCAATTAGGTACGAGGCATACAGAAAAAGAAATCAACGGGAAAAGCAAAGCAAACGGACGTAGCACAGCTTATAACGTAAGTTAACTTAACCAAATCTAACCAGTGCTGTTTTTCTTTAAAGAAAGCACCCTTGTTGAGACTACTCCTTCAAGCCGAAGCTTTATTTATTCGTCAAGCGTTCATTTTCCTTAAGATACGAGACACATGATGTTAGAATCTGTGCCCCATAGAGCAAGAATATCTAACACCACATTCTTAAAACCATCGGTGAAGTCATGCTACATGGATCTTACTGCACTTTGGAAATAGCTGAGAAAGAAGCTGAACATTATTTTGTTGCTAGTTATGGTTCAGTTTCTTTGATTCTGATTTTATAGCCAGTTATGGTTCTGTTTTTTGTTTCAAGTGCTCATCTTTCTTTTCTTTATTTTGTTCTTGAACTCTCGCAAATTGTGGTGAGTTTTTTTTTCTGCTGTTACTACCGTGCTTTATCCTTTGTAGATGTTTTACCTTGGTCTTTGAGAATGTGCCTTGTTGTTCTTTTCTTTTTGCCCTTTCTTTCACTTGTTCCTCTTACGGTGTAATGGACCGCCAAGTAAAGTTAAGCACAGAGTTACTACGTTATTTCATGGCAGGCAGACTCATTTTTACTTGGACACCGAAATCAGACCCCGGAGGTAAAATGGAGAAAATGCAAGGCTCTTTAAACATACAATCAAAGAAGCGATGTTCAGTGCCGAGCAGAGTCACTGGCGTATGACAGATACAAATATGTTCTTTATTTTTTATGTATATTCCTTATTTTTTGACGGACACACTTTGTCTTGGTACCATTAGTTCTTTCAACTTCGGGCGTCGCCAGAGCTCGTGAAGATCCTGAGTTTCGCCAACCTCGGCGCATCCTGCATAGCACCCCAGTACCATATTTTTGCCTTCATGTCGAAGTACTTCTCGTAATTTTTGGTGGACTTACATTTCAACTTCGTGAAATATTCCTACGTCAGTGAAGTGAGTAAGTGAAATATTCAGCTTCCTACGTTTACGTGGCCTCAGAGATTCGCGGAGGGCCGACGCGTGCTAACGTTGAGAAATAATCCTTTGCTGCCTGTAGGCTTTCGTGGCGCAGGACGGTAACGCGACTGGCTGCTGTCCTCGCGGAAACCGCGTGACGTATGTTCATTTCCGCCAAGCATAGGAAAATTTTAAATATTTCTTTTCTTTGAAGAGTCACCTAAAGAGGCTAGATAGATCCAAAGTGGCTGAAGTAAGCTACGAATTCTGTTCGCATGAGGACAAGACGCATGAAACAAGCAGAGCCGGAGAGGTCACGTGACCGGCTCGCCGGGAGGAGAGGAGCCGACCAATCGGAGCACGCACCGGGGAGGAGGAGGAGAGGCGCCGGGGCTTAATGGCAGGTGTTTGCACCGCCAGCTCTTCGCACTATGGACGCCGTTCGGCATCCGCTTGGCTCCTGGTCTAGCGGTAAAGCCCCTGAAAGAGTTCATAGTTGATTCATTAACTTGGTTTTAATCGGAGTGCTATAGAAGCACTCCATTAATCCTCTTTGCGGACTTCAACGTGGATATAATTAAGTAACCTTGGCTTATCGAAAAAAGAAAGAAATGCGAAATAAAGACACATACGTGACAATCGCACAAACAGAACGACCACAGCTCGGTTGTTTCGACAGATCTCATTTCGTGGAACTGGCTGCACTTTTTTTTTTATTTGTGCGTTTCGCATTCAAACGAAAGCTTTGCTGTATGTTCGCTTCACGCCTATGCCTTACGAGGACATGCACCATTTCTCCTGACCCTGCGCTGACGCCGGGATCGGCGCAACTGGGTTTTCTGTCGACGTGATGGACGTGATAAAAACCGGGGATGCTAGCCATAGAAAGCTTCGCTGTAAAATCGGGTAAAGGTATTTGGAATTTTCGTGTTGTCACAGTGCTCTGTAAGAGACTCCCACGAACGGTATAGCTCCAGATTTTTCTGTGCAGATTACTTGAAGAAAGAATGTGGTTGGCTGGATGCCTCAGCCCATATTTTCTGCGTTCGGCGTAATGACCCTTCCTGCCATTTTGAGAGAACGCTCCTGTGATGTCTCTACTGCGGGATATCTGAATTGGAGTATTACACGCGCTTACGTCACAGATACTTCACTTAGTATTCATAAACGCTCCTGCGTTCATGCTGCATCACATCTCCAGGAGAAAGAATGCTGGACACAACTCCTAATGATAGAAAGAGACAAGTCAATTGAAAGTATTGTTCTTTTATGTGGCTTCCGTGGAAGCCATATGCAGTAATGTGAAAGGCAGTACCCCCTGCGACTGAAGTGCTCAATGCAATTTTACAGCTAAGCTGTGTATGGCTATACCCCGGGAAATTTTCTGCGTCCGTGCATGTACACCGTCTCGTCGACAAAGAAAAATTTTTGTCTCCAGATCTCCAGAGCGAGTGTGATTTTGAGTTTCCGCGTAACGGAATTATGTTTTCTCGTATGTTCAAATTGCAATCCGATGCTATCATGTCTGCAGGTTGTGTGTAAGTCTTACTTCACAGATTTTGTAACGCACTTTACTTTCAGAAATTTATATAGTTGAATAACGTACTTGCGTCTGCTAGAATGAGGATATATGCTGCACTTCGGCGCACCTGCGTGCGCGCGTGACGAACGTGTGCACACGATGCATCTGTCCTCGATGAGTTGGCACTCTGTCCATTGCATCGGTCGAGCAGAGTGTACTGCGATCGTAATCCAAATCAGGGCAAGACTTAAAAAAATTACCGTGACGTTCAATTCGTGAACGCGGGTTACGCGAAAGCGTATGGACGTCGCGAACGTGCACCGCGCCGTCGAAGCACCAACGGAAAGGGCGCGAACGAGGTCGTGGACGCTACGTTGATCTCGACGGCGCGACGCCTTGTGGTGGCGGCGCTTGTGTAGCGTCGGCAGCAGCTTCGCTGTACATCTACTTTAACAGGGTGGAATGGTGGCGGCAATTTTTTAGTCATGGTGTGCGAATAGTTCTTTTTGAGGCCGAATCGAATACGAATCCAATATGGCCAAAAGTGATTCGAATATCGAATACTTTTAAAATATTGAACAGGCATCTTTGACCACTTAATAGAAAAAAAGAACACGTGACTCCCGAGTACCCACTACAGTAGCAAGTTTCTGTCATTAAACCACGTGTTATGCTGCATTATGCTGCATTATGCTGCATTAAAGCTTCCATTAGAACATTATAGAGTAATAATCAATAGTCATTGGAATATGCGTTGTCGTGCATTAGAATGAAGTCTTAAGCGGCCGTCTTCTGAGCCACTTAGCGTTTGTGTATACATTCGCGATTAACACGAAAATACACGTTGACAGCAGCGATGGCACAGCGAAAATACACCTCTTTTTCTTTAATTGAAATTATCCCTGCAGAAGGTGCAACTATTACATCTAAAAATGTTGCAATCGTGCTGATTTAGATTTGATATCAAGAGAACGCACCGTTGCATCGAATGCCGTGGGCCTTTTGGTACCATCGTTCAGTCACGGCGCCGCCGACGACGACACTGGATTTTCGCGTAACAGGGCATGTAATGCTTTCGCATTAATAAATGGTGCCGAACGACACCAATTGGTGAATGTCATGTCTAAGAGAAATTTGAGCACGAATGATCATGGTTTAGCGGGAAAAGTCTCATTCCCTGAGCAACACAGCGCTTTCTACATTCCGTTCTTTAAGTCGGCTGTGGCAGGAGTGAAATTTTCTTCATTCCCGCTTCAGTTTTATGACCGATCGTGCATAGATGGAAATTTGAAGTTTTCTAAAACTATTCTGAAAATATTCGCATTTGCTAATAGTGACTGAATCGAATTGAACAATACCCGATTCGTTATTCGAAAGTTTAGGATATTCGCACACCCATAGCCTAGTCGCCAGTGGGTAATTGACAGATATATAATTATATCTGACATGTCGGTTACCGATAATTCGCAAAGAGCAGAAGAATCGCGTTCATATAAAGGCGCAACGCGGGTTGTACACACAGGTGTGGAGGCTTAGCTGGCGATGCCGTGCAAGAGACAACTTGAGGTCGGACTTATATTAGTCGTGGTGCAGCGAGGCAATTGAGAGAAGTAGGCTGTCTGACGTGCTCATTATGTAAATGTCATGCCACGCAGCTGAAGCGTGCACCCAAACTACGCCTCCGTTCAAGCCGATGTCCCTGGACGAAGAGCCGGTGCAGTCGCCCGGCTTGGTGGTGGCCAAGAAGGCTGAAGTTCGCAGAGTAGCTGGGCGCAGCTATACTACTAGTGTCTACTGGTAGAGGCAGGTGTATAGTGGCACAGTCGCATATTATTACAGGGTCATCGTGAACCGTTATGGGCACCGTGTCATTTCATGTTACACAGCCAGCACTCTATTGCACCTTTTCGATTGTTAAAATTACTGGACTACCCCCTTTAGCATTCTTTCACTTGAGCACTTTCTCATATAGTATATCAATAAATTACTTCTCCACTGTTGAATGCACGCAGCGCTGCTTCTAAGCATCAGCAAGTTAATTAAGGCGAAAGCCTTATATGTCTCATCAGTCAGTCGACCTTGAGCGAAAACACGTCGACGACACGGAAGGTACAAAGAGGCTACGAACCCTCGCCCTTTGGGCCCTTAACCTTTGGGGTTAATTAAGGCTACGAAACCTCGCCCTTTGGTGAGAGTCGAACACACCACCTTTGTGGGTAATTAGGGCGAAGTTTGTTTAAGGCACAGGTAATTAAGATAGAGATAATTAAGGCACCCGAACCCACGACCTTTGGTGGAAGTCGAACCCACGACCATAGATGCGAGACCATAGCAGCGAATGAGGAAGATGAGGAAGCGAGTTAAGAGGGCTGACTAAACGAAGTATAGTAAGCGAATTAAGGGGACGTGTACTGCCTGTGTCCGTCTTTAATGCATCGGCTCTTGGGCTTTCGCCTTCAAGCCGTCTTAGGGATAACATAACAGACCCTGTGAAATTTTTGGTTCGGTCACGGGTTGACGTCAAAGAGACACTTAACTAGAGCTTCGCGTGTGAAGCTTCCACAGTGAGGCACATTTAGCTCACTTCCCCTTAAGCAATTCTCCAAAGTGTCCTCGAGCCAGAGTTTAGACAAACTATTCTCGTTCTTTTAATGTTTCTGCAACTCGTACACAGGGTGCACCATTGGTATTTGAAGTGATATGACACTGTTGATACTGTGCTCATACGGTTGATCGTTATGTAACTGAAAACTTTGCTTTCAGGTGATTCTCTTGCTGATGGTGCATGCAAGACGTATACGGACTACATTAGTGCCAACCCTAATGCAAGATGGTACTGTTACAACAAAGAGAAACATCTTTGTGAGCCAGAGGAAAAGCACTCAGCTCCTTCTGGCAGACCAAACTGTTTTCCAACTGAGGAGCTGTGCTACTGGCACTGTCGAGCATGTTTGTATAACTATTATGCATTCACTATGCTGTACCTCTTTCTCTACTTTGTTACATGTTGACTCGTTTACTCGCTGGCTAGTTGAATAGGCAAACGCCTACTTAGTTGTTTCTAGCGTCGTTGTATGAAACAATCGTTGCATTTTCTCTCAAGCTAGGGTAAATTTCTTGCATGTATGCCCACGCTCTTCTTACTACTCGATTAGCACTCGATTAACTAATCAAACAATACGCCCACTGTTGATTACTCCTGAATGACCACATATAAATGGCAAACAGATAAGATGAATTCTCACTATAAACGAATGTCTTGGGTTGGCGCTAACTAATAATTTTTTTTCTCGATTCTTCCTACACAACTTTATTTGATTCTGGCGTGAATGTGGATAGCATTTAACTTTATTCTTAAACAAACGACGCGGGTGGCACAGATGAACTCATTAGAAGCTAATCACTTATGACATTTGCATAGTTTTCCTCCGAGTGGCATCTCCCGAAGTGTTGGTCATACCGAATTGACTGAAACTTTATCAGGCGCGATACCGTCTTTTGTAATACTCCAGTCACATAGGGCAATTCTTATCACAATCGAGCCTGATAGGGATCAAATTATCTTTCGTGAAGCGGTTAATCAAGTGCGATAAATTGGCCCATTTAAATGGGAAGATTGCGTATTTGGCAAAGTGGGAACTGGCTCACGAGCATGGGCTGTCACGCATGCAGCTTGAAGTTCTTTTTCCTTTTCTTTTTTTTCAGTATCAGCTATTTGGCGCGACAGCAGCAGCACCCAGCACTCACGTCAGTTGAGAAAATTCCATGACGGTCTGCAAAAAAAAGCGTCGCTGTAAGATTGCCGGAAACTTCTAACGTACCTGTAAAAAAGTCGGCTGAGCAGATCATCTCTTATGAGCGTAAGAGCTCGAACCAGCGCAGTGATGTAGGTGACCCTAGTGGAACACCGTGAGGTAGAGACCACACGTGGTATAGCGAACTTTTTGTATTAAGGATTGTCCGCGTTTTATATTTGCGGAAATTAGGCTTTTGACACTTAGCCGCAGGTTTCTCCATCATCCAGAAAAAAAAAACTTGATGTATAGTAGGTACAAAAAGAAAATCGTGTATCATAGGTCCTTGACGTTAGTGCATTATTAGCTAGTTTCCCTAACACGTGAATATATTTTTTTATGCGTAAGCGTTCTTTGGTGAGTGCCCCAACCCCGTCTCGCGAAACGTGGAATGCCTTGTATCTGCACGAAACTGCGTAATTTTAAAAGCTAAGACATTCAATCGTTCATCATCATCACCACCACCACCACCATCATCAGCTAGCTGATTCCAACTTGCGCCTGTAAATTTATTAACTTCATCACCACACCTAGCTTTCTGCCGTCCTCGACTGCGCTTCCCTTCTCTTGGTATCCATTCTGTAACACTTATGGTCCACCGGTTATCCATCTTACGCATACATATGGCCTGCCCAACTCCACTTTTTCTTTCTATTGTCAACTAGAATATCGGCTATCCCCGTTTTCTCTCTGACCCACACCGCTCTCGTCCTGTCTCTTAACGTTAGGCCTAACCTTTTTCGCTCCGTCGCTCTTTGTGCGGTGCTTAACTTGTTCTCGAGCTTCTTTGTTAACCTCCCAGTTTCTGCCCCATATGTTAGCACCGGTAGAATGCAATGATTGAAGACTTTTCCTTTCAACGACAGTGGTAAGCTGCCAGTCAGGATTTGGCAATGCCTGCCGTATGCACTACAACCCAATTTTGTTCTCCTGTAAATGTCCTTCTCATGGTCAGGGTCCCCTGCGAGTAATTGACCTAGATAAACGTGCTCCTTTACAGACTCTAGAGGCTGACTGGCGATCCTGAATTTTGGTTCCCTTGTCATGCTATTGAACATTGTCTTTGTCTTCTGTATATCGAGCTTCAACCCCACTCTTACACTTTCTCGGTTAAGGTTCTCAGTCATTTGTTGTAATTCGTCCCCATTGTTGCTGAATAGGATAATTTCATCTGCAAACCGAAGGTTGTTGAGATATTCGCCGTTGATCCTCATTCCTAAGCCTTCCCAGTCTAAGAGCTTGCATACTTCTTCCAAGGATGCAGTGAATAGCATTAGAGAGATTGTGTCTCCTTGCATGACCCCTTTCTTGGTAGGTAACTTTCTACTTTCTACTTTTCTTGTGGATAACCAAGGTGGCTGTGAATCCTTGGAGATCTTTGCCAAGATATTCACGTATGCCTCCTGTACTCCTTGATTACGCAATGCCTCTATGACTGCTGGTATCTCTACTGAGTCAAATGCATTTTCATCATCTATGAAAGTCATATAGAGAGGTTGATTGCACTCCGCAGATTTCTCGATTACCTTATTGATGACATGAATACGATCCATCGTAGAATAACCCTTCCTGAAGCCAGCCTGTTCTCTTGGTTGACTGAAGTGAAGTGTCGCCCTGATTCTATTGGAAATTATCTTGGTGAATATTTTATACAATACTGAAAGCAAACTAATGACCTTATAATTTTTAATTTCTCTAACGTCCGCCTTCTTATGGATTAGCATAATGTCGTCATTTTTCCAGTTCTCTGGTACACGTGAAGTCGTGAGGCATTGTGTATAAAGGGCCGCAAGCTTGTCAAGCATGATGTCTCCTGCATCTTTGGTTAAAACTGACTGTTATTCCATCTTTTCCTGACGCTTTTCCTCGGGTCGTGTCTTGCAAGGCCCTTCTAACTTCATCACTAGTTTTAGAAGGAGCCTTTGCATCCTGTTCATCACTACTTGGAATGAAAGTAGCTTGGCTGTTCGGGGCACTGTACAGGTCAGTATAAAATCCTTCCGCTGTTTTTACTATGTCATCTAAATTGCTGATGATATTACCCTGATTATGTTTGAGTGCATACACCTTTGTCTTGTCCTATATGCGAAGTTTTCATGCTGCGTCCATAGTTTTCGACGACCTTAATGTTTTGCACGTTGTTATAATTTCGGATATCCCTTACTTTCTTGTTGATCAGTATTGACAGTTCAGCGAATTGTATCTGATCTCTCAAGTTTGACACTTTCATGTTTTGTCGTGTCTTTATTAGGTCCTTTAATTGTTACTTGGGAGAGCTTACCTACTGGTTGCCTTGGTGCCTTACCTCCCACTTCAATTGCTGCTTCCGAGATCAGCCTAGTTGCGGTTTCATTTATTACTTCTATGTTGTCTTCATTTTAACAGCGAAACTGTTTGAGCCAGCCGTAATTTGTGGGGCATAGCAAGAAAACTCTAACAAAGAAAAGAAACTTTCTTGCCGAGGCAGGATTCGAACCCGCGTAACCTTGGTCCCAAGGCAAGCGTCGTAACCACTAGGCTATACAGCCACGCCTGCAGAGCATGCATTTATGCGAACCATATGATTGCGTTCGAGCGTGGTCGTCTTCGTCCACAGCTGGCGCGTTCGTACGCTCGTGCTCTGCTAGGTGAACAAATTTTGCGCGCTATGAAAGTGAGAGAAAGACACATTCACGGAGCGGGTCTCCTAGAACGCGGTGTCGGCATTGGAACTCGGTGTCGGTGTTGCAAGCTGCGCTATGCAACGCGCAGAGGTGGTCGTAAGTCCGTGACGCGCGAAAAGAAATTATCATCATCATGAGTAATAAGATGAAAAGTTCGCGCGCACTTCCGGAAAATGCTGGGCTACGATCGCCCAGCTTCGCTGTTTCAAGTGTTGCGCGGCCGAGTGTAAGGTTACGCTTTTTTTTTTCAGTTCTAAAGCTGCATATTTGTTTGCGAGCACCAGCCTGAATTGGTCTGCTTTTACCCTTACTGTGTCTAGGTTGGCCTGTTTCTTCTTGACTAATTTTACTCTTTCTCTCTTCAAGTTGAGGGAAATCCTAGACCTCACTAACCTATGGTCACTGCACTTTACCTTACCTAACACTTCCACATTCTGCACTATGCTGGGATCGGCAGAGGGTATGAAACCTATTTCATCCCTTGTTTCTCCATTAGGGCGTTTCTAGGTCCACTTCCTGTAGCTGCGCTTCCTGAAGAAGGTATTACTTATTTGGAGCGTATTCCCTTCCGCGAGTTCTACCAACATCTCTCCTCTAGCGTTCCTAGAATTGATGCCGTAGTGGCCAATTGCTTGCTCACCAGCCTGCTTCTTCCCCACTTTTGCATTGAAGTCGCCTATGACTACGGCATAAATTTGCACCTTTCTCATTGCTAATTCAATATCTTCATAAAACTGTTCTATTTCTTTATCATCGTGACTGGACGTTGGGGTGTAGGCTTGTACTACCTTCATTTTGTACCTCCTATTCAGCTTTATTATGACGACTGCTACCCTCTCGTTAATGCTGTAGATGTCCTTATAGATTAGAAATCCTACCCCGAATTATCTCTTATCTGAAAGATCTCTGTAGCAGAGGACGTGGCCGTTAGTCAGCACTGTGTAAGCCTACCAGTTCTTCTAACCTCACTAAGGCCAATAATATCCCAGGAAATGCCTGATAATTTCAAACAGCCCTGCTAAGCTAGCCTCACTCGAGAAGGTGCGCGTGTTGAACGTTGCCAGGTTCAGATTCCAGTGGCGGCCTGTCCGGATCCTGAGATTCTTAGCACCCTCTGCCGCATCGCATATCCGACCGCCGCCTTGGTCAGGTGCTCCGCAGACGCTGGGGAGTGAGGGCCATGGGTTAATTGTAGGAGTCATGAGGGAGGTAGTGGCCAAATACTACACCAGAGAGGCCAATTCCTGTTCTGGTGAAGGAGTGACTTTGTTGAAGTTTAGTGGGCCTTTCTAATTTGGCTGTACCTGGACTAGTATAGCGCCACAAACTCACGGCAATATATTTTTTTTTTGCCTGTGTGAGATGCCACTACATCCTTGAAAATGTACTTGTACTGGAGGAGGATTCGAGCTTACTACCTTCAGATTAGAAGCCGGGAGTTATACCACTGCTCCACGCCACAACTAGATGGTATAGGTCTCATTAAGTAAATCATGCCAACGTTACATGAATTGGTGAATGTGGAAATGAGAGAACGTCCCTGTTGATACTTCATAGGTTCATGATGCTAGTACATATATTGCTGAAATTTTCCTGGAGCTCGACATGTAGCACATTTGTGTTGATAGAAGAAAAATAAGTTGCTCAGTACCTCTCTTGGACAACTTGTAACAGTGACTGCACAATAGATGCCCCTAGCTTGAAGCCCTGGATTTTGCTGCCAACACAGCCAATGCATACCTGCTTTACGACACACCTTGGGCTTTCACCTTTAAATGTGACAAACTGCCACCACCCTTTGCTGATCAGTCTGTCGAGAGCATTCTTTCTCAGTCAGCCTGTCACTGCTGAGAAACCTTGTCAATGTGCTGCGCTGTTTTTTAGGAAAGAGCCATCTACTTGTTGGCACAAGCATAGAGGAATGGCATGGAGGAATACCATTGGTATCCCTCCATGCCTAGTATAACATGGCCCACTATTTAGCGGCTGCATGCTCCTCTTGCAGCTAGTGGACTATCATGCACATACAATGCATCTCCGCTTACACATGTGCGTGCCTCCTCTCTCAAAGGTTGCACGCCCCTGTGCAAACACCCACGCAACAAGACGAAAATGTTGCGACTACCCATCAATTGATTCACAGTCAGTAAAAAAAAAAAAAAAAGAAAAAGAAAAAAAAAAACTCTGTTTGATACAAACCTCATGGTGGCCAAAACACCATTTTTCGGTGAGTGTGGCGCAGGGACCACAAAATGGGTCACTGTGGCACGTGTGGGTAACAGGGTGTCCACAAGGGTGCTCCTTGGCGAACAGCTGACCACACTCTGGAGGTAGCGTTCCGCATGCAACGGGGAGACTCAAGGCACTGCCACAGTGGCAGCTGAGGTCCTCAAAGCTGACGTTCCAGCAATCGTTAAAATAGTATAAATGTAGATGATTGGTAACTGTCTAAGCGATAAGGAACAATTTAAACAAAAAATAAAGAGAATACCCATACTGATGCATAGAGCTCCTTAGAAAATCCATGGGGAAGCTTATAGTAGGGGGTGGGCCAACTGAAACTTGGGGATGGATCAACTCGAAATTCAGAGGTGGGCCAAATGATATTTGGGGGTGGGCCAACTTGAAACTCGGAGGTGGGGCCAACTTAAATTTGGGGGTATGCTTACTCATATTTAGACACCTCCAGTGGAGTG
Source organism: Dermacentor silvarum (assembly GCF_013339745.2). Taxonomy (NCBI): domain Eukaryota; kingdom Metazoa; phylum Arthropoda; class Arachnida; order Ixodida; family Ixodidae; genus Dermacentor; species Dermacentor silvarum. The sequence goes on along the minus strand of NC_051162.1, from coordinate 127,393,402 downwards.
TCTGCATTCTTATTTCTGTGTATCTATGCGCAACCCCTCAGTTACAGATTGTTTACTTCCACGCAACTCTGGAAATTCTGAGTGTGGAGAGAGGAGCAAGTTAATGTATTATTTTGATAACGAAACTCAGAGGTGTACTCTGTTTCTGCACAAGGGATGCGGCGGAAGTGGTAACGCGTTCGATACTTTCCACCACTGCCAAGTTACTTGTAGAGGTATGTATCATGATTTTATTTTTTAGAAATAGTTTCTGTGGGACAATTCTTTAAAACAGAGTTCACCTGCCTATCCTTCCTTCTCTCTTACTCTTATATTTATCGAAGTTATAAGGTTATGTTTTACATAATAATGAAGCGAAACTGAATTTTTCGGGCTGTTTTAATATAAACAATGAGCCATTGTTGTAGAAAAAACCGTGTTCACCGGATGCGTCTTCACAGTGTCTTGGCTCTCCGAAAAAGATGCCAGTTCGAAGCTTCCTCTTCCCGACATTACCACGCATACGGCAGCACGCCATAGCTAGGTATTGCTCTTGGTAATTACACGAAAGTCTGCGCGCAACACACAGTACTGTTCCCGTGCCGTGGGTCTTCGTTGAGACCTGAATGATGGTCGCCGAATGATACCCCAGGCTATTTGTGAATGCCTCATACTCGGTTCTTTTTTTTTCCTTCTACGTCACACCATGAGTCTGGCAATTGTCCTGATGCGCAAATCAGAATGAATCAGCTTAATGTGAAACATTTACTTTTACGCACTTGTCGAATCTAGAGAGCGAACGTAGTCAAATGTTCTTAACGCACGAAAGTTGGCAGTGAAGCAAAGTTCAATTTACAGCTTTTTATCACTGTTACTAGTTTTAAAACATCAATCCCCAACTTGCGGCAAAATGCATAACATATTAGCAAAATATTTATTAAACTCAATATGAAAATTTTAGACAACCAAGGAGTTACATTGTGAATATCGCCCAATTCCTTCTGTTCGCCGACGAAAATACCGAGAATAATACGTCGGCGAAAAGATAACATTTTTATCTCGAGAGAATTAAAAAAAAATATGCTCCCTTGCTTTGACGGAAACATACGCGTATCTCTCCATTCCTGTAAATATCACTCCCTGCGGAGTAGAAGTGAGACATCATAGCCCGCATAAATAAGATGTGCTTGCATTCTATCAAGACCTTATCGCGACAAGTGTAAAATACCCCTAGCTTTTATTAAGGCGAAAGCCTTAGGTGTCTATGTTGGCGGTGACCTTGCAGTCACCTTGGTGAACTGCTCCGTGGCAAAAAATGGCCGACGCCGCAAAGACGTCGGCCATTTACACGTCTAAAAATGTTCGGATTGACGTTACATTTCTCAGGAAGGTTTCTGTAAACAAAGTAAATTAATGACCTTGAAAACAAAATATGGTAAATTTCAGTCTGGGTGGGAATCGAACCCAGGCTTCCGCGGTGCGAGGCGATTGCGCTTCCCTGAAGCTACGGCTGCTCTTATTATTTTTTTTTTACAGCGAAAGCTGTATATGGCTAGGCGAAACGAAAAACCGTTCGTCCTATGTTTCCCTAAACGTCTCCATTGGCTGCGCCGTCAGTTACGTTGTTCTCTACGTCGCACCCAAGCGCGCGCGCCATTGGCAGCGCCGTTAGTGACGTCGTTAGCGTACGCGTTCCAATTGCCACGTTGACGCTGCTCTGCCCGCAACGCCGTCTCCTCGGCTCGCCGTTGTCGCATGCGTTCGATATCTCGAGTTAGCTCGGCGTCGTGGTTAGCGGTATCCCTCCGCCCTTGGTCCTTGCGTTCACCTAGAAACACAAACATGTAACCAATAATTCAGGAACGCTTCAATACAGCGTCGGGATTAACCCACTGATAAACACCGGGGCCGCACGTTTCATCTTCGCTGGTTAACCACGTGTACGGAGTGCTTGGGCGGTGTTTTTTCTTCTTTATTACAAGGAAAACAGAACTGAAGATATATTACAGCGCGGACATAGCTACATACTTAAAACTCGGGCAAACACACACATGCATCCAACAAGTGCAACCAGTCAGGCGGAGATTCCTGCGTAGCGTACACACTTTTTACATAAGCAGCACTTTCACGAAAGAATGATCTTGTAGATCGCGGGATTTCGGCATGACGATCACACAGTCCAGATCTCCATGGGCTGTATAAATCCAGTACAATGAACACGTCATAGGGTTGACCGCCACTAATTTTAAACGGTAGGAACCTAATTGAGTAGGAAGTGATGTTGATGTCCTTTTTAAGCGTCCGTTGGAGAATGTCCCAGAAAAATATGGCATACAGTCTATAAAAAGTTATCTATGGTTTCAGCAGGTTGAGAGAGTCGACAGTTCGTGGACAACGGCATAAAGCAGCCCCTCGCGTTTTTAACAGGAAGTGTTTCCGACTGCAATTTAAAGAAAAATGCTTTAAATCTAGGAGACATACACATTTTAAGGATGCGCCTAAGTACATCCTGATAAGGCCGATTTAAATAAGGTGCACAGTACAAAGGATCTGGGAAAATCGAATCCACCAGTGCAGCAGAAATTGCTTTTTTACTCGCAGTGAAAATGTACTCCAGTCTTAATCTAACTTTCAAGAAAAGAAATGAGTCAACAACCTCCTTGAGAAAGCCTCAAGGAGCCTGTGAGACATCTTTGGCGTCTGATTACACTACTATATTAGGCAGATAATTAACTAATCACAGCTGTAGCATTTTACGCAAAAACGGATGGTCACTGTCTCGAAACAAAAACATGCGAGAAACAATTTACCTGACGATGAGATGGACTAATCCTAGACCACCCCGTTCAAGGTTGAGGAACAGATTATCGCGCCGCATCGATTCACAACTCCAGCTCCAAATAAATGTTGCAAATACGCGATGCAGTGCCTGAATACCAAGTCTTGAGCAGTGCAGTACTTGCAGCACATACACGAGACGGGAAACTAAGAACACGTTGCACACTTCAGCACGACTGAACACTGACGACTTCCGCTAATCGCCATGAATTCACTTTACTTTGTATTTTTCCAACTTCTCCCGACCAATGACTGTTGCTTTTTCTATACTGTGAGAGAGGTACACCTAAATAGCGCAGACCTTTTTTCCATTGAATGCCTGCGTAGTGTGATGTCATTGTGGCCCATAGTCCAAACCAAAAGCCTGAAATTTTTTTCAAAGTTTACGCTAGCACCAGAAGCCACACAAAATTCTTGTGTAATTGCAAGAGTAGTCTTTACGCTTTCTTTATCAGTGCAAAAGAAGGCCACGTCGTCTGCATATGCAAGAACCTGAATCTCATTGGACGGCAGTTTAAACCCCTTGGAAATTTTGCTCTTTCAGAATGCTCATACAAAGTGGCTCTAAATACAGGTAGAACTGAAGCGGTGACAAAGGGAATCCTTGTCTTACTGATGACAAGAGTGTAATCGGATCGGAGAGAGAACCATTCACTATCAGCCTCGTTGAGCCATTAGCATAACATATTCTGACACCTTTAAGGAGCTGGGATCCGCTATTTATATGCTCTAGAACACTAAACAGGAACGAGTGATTCACCCTGTCGAACGCCTTAGCCAGATCTAGCTGTATCATTGCTACCTGTCCGATCCCCTCAGCTACACATTCTAGCACGGATCTCGCAACATGAATGTTGGTCTGAATTGACCCACCTCTGATGCCACATGTTTGATGATCACCTACCACAGATATTATCACGACTTGTAAACGGTTAGCTAATCATTTTGCAAAAATTTTATAATCCACATTGTACAAGGAAAGAGGCCGATATCCGTCCACTTTTTGCAATTTAGTCTCATCGTTGCTTTTGGCTATGAGGACACTGGGCCCTTCGTACATTGTGGCAGGTGGGTACCCTACTTCCAAGGGTTCACGGTACACCTGAGGCAATAATGGCGACAAGAGGGAACGAAAATACCGATAAAATTCGGCAGTAACGCCATCCGGGCCGGGCGTCTTGCCTTTCACTAACGAATCTGTGCATGCAGTTACCTCATTGATATCAGTGTTACCATTTGTGTTATCATAATCAACGTGATTGAACTGGGGTAGCAACGATACAAATTTTCGGGCAGACAGGCCTGTATCCAATGATTTATGGCTTCGAAATAGTTTTGGAAAACGTTCGAAAAACGCTTTAGTGATTAGAGTCGGCTCATTAACAACGATTCCACCATGCCGAGCTTATAGCTAATCTATCATGCCGCAATGACTTGCCTCTCTTTGCTGTGTGGGAATTATTTAAACAGGAAGTTAAAATGATAGCTACCAAAGAATCATCAATACTGGCCTTTGAAAAAATAATAATTACAAAGCATTGTATAGACTTCTGAGTGAATTACATGAGCTTGAATGTCTACATCCGGGTCAAAATATTGATGATATTCATAATACCAAGGCGCAGTTACATGCTTTGTACACAGAAAAAAGACAAAGGTGCACTAGTGCGTGCGCGAGCGCAGCGTTTTCTGGAAGAACAGCCTTGTACTAGGTCCCTAGGTGATGAGCGCCGACACGCATCTTTATTATGTATATGCAGCTTTGGAGAGGCGTCCTCATTCCAGAATGCCTTGAGCTCGGGCCGCGTCCTGGGTCCTCGTAATCAGCCTTTGCTGACGTTCGAGGTCGGAGCTAGCCAAGGCTCTCTCCCAAAGCTCGTTGGTGTGATAAGGGTTCGGAGGGTCTAGTGGTGCCTGTCTGCAACCCCCTACTATGTGCCTGAGGGACCCGGGCTCTGCGCAGAAGTGGTATTGCGGAGAGAATTGTGTAGGGGCTATGAGGTGATTTCTGCTTGGGTGGGGGAATGTATTAACCTGTAGAGCTCGGAGGAATCGCTCCTGCTCTCTAGGTAGTGACTTGTGTGGGGGTGCATATGTTCTGCGGGTTAGCTTGTAGTGTTGTGTGATGTCTTGGTATGAGACTAGAGGGTGCATGCGCTCCGGTTCAGATTCCTCGGCGTCGGCTCGGTGGGTCAAATCTCGAGCCACGTGGTTGGCGACGTCGGCCCCAGACGTTAAGAGGATGGACCTCCCCGTTTCTGTAACCGCCAACCTTGTTCGCTGGCTGGATAAATGTGCCTCGATCAGCTCCTCGGCCGTGTTGTGCACGCCTAGTCGTAGTAGGCGTTCTGTGGACGTACTGATCGGCAGGCCCATCGCCTGCTTATATGCCTTTCTGATAATTGTGTTGATTTTTGTGAATTCCGTCGCGTTCAGTAGTGCGTATGGAATAGCGTAAGTTATTCGAGACACGACGAAGGCTTGGACAAGTCGAAGCGTGTCCGCCTCCCCCATGCCTCTTGTCTTGGTTGTTATATCATGTGGGTAACTTGGGCTGTTGTATTCTTAAGCTTGTTAATTATTATTGTGTTGTTGCGATCCGACTGGAAAACCATTCCCAATATCTTTACGCACTGTCTAAACAAATATTAGAAGCTACGGCTGCTCCACAGTTGTGGCTTACTAAAGGTGTGCCTAGTGCGTACCGAACTGCACACGTTACGTGCTCACTGAAACGCGCTCGTGCCACTGCTCACGCTTGCGTCGTCGTCTTCCACAGCTGGCACCGATGCCGCTGATCACACCAGCGTTCCTATGCTGCCCCTTGCGCTTGGGCCACTGCTCGCGCGTTCGTCGTCATCTTCTTCCACAGCTGGCAGGCTTTCAGCTTCACTTTTTACAAACGTTTAACACTTGCTTACTTTTTTCAATATCAACACATTGCCCAAAGTGTGCGTTGGTGTTTGTCAGTAGACGTTCGTCTCTGCATTTAGTCACTTGTAACTTTATAATCATCAGAAGTGTACTCAGCTCTCCTCAGCAATAAAATTAAAACGGAACCATGCACTGTGTGGACTGCAGTGGTAGGTATCACATGTGTTCAAATAGGCATAGTTTTTTGCTCTACGTAATCGAAATTACGTTCTTTGGCGTACCAACGCATTAAATTTGCCAGCGTTACTTTGGCAACTGCCACTGAGAGGGGCATAAAGTTTGCAAGTCTGCCCCTTCGCTATTTCTCTCTCTGTGCATTGTATGTTTGTTTTCATGTCTAATAATAATAATAATAATAATAATAATAATAATAATAATAATAATAATAATAATAATAATAATAATAATAATAATACTTTTGCAAAAGGATATCTAGAAATCAGAAATTATTACATAGGGAATAACTTCTATACGAAAAAAGGCTGCATGAGAAATAGCAAGAAATAGCCGAAGTATAAATCTGTAGATCTCTAGAAATATTCGTAGCTGGCGTTTTTCATTTGCTGTTGTAAGATACACCGATGTGATGTGCACCAAGAGAAACACTTTCGTAAAATGGATTTTCATTACTTCCAGGCCTTCCCTGCATCACTGTTCTAACTCCCGAGCCGGAATATTGTGATGAAGAAGGGATGGAGTTTTTTTACTACAATCCATACAGCGGCAGGTGTATGAGGAATAATAAGTGTTACCGGCTAGGCAGCAACTATAACTCAAAGAAGGACTGTGAAGAGGCGTGTATATGTAAGTGTTTTTGAAAATATGAACATAGCCAAAATAAAGTGGAATGCTTAAAAACCCTAAGTAATAGAGACCGGCAATTTTCGGAAGCAAGATTGCTCAAATTGATTTATATACTACCTAAAAACATAGAAGACAGATTCAGCGAAGGCCAGCAAACGTTTTTCTTTAGTTTCTATTTTTGCATCAGTACTAAGCATAAGCCACTTATTCATCGGAATTGCTCATCCCCTTGGACATGGACTGCCAAGCATTGTAAACACCAATTGTAATCTTAAAAACTTTGTGTTACTACCAAGAGAAAGGGGATCATCGGAAAATTGAGACCTAAAGCGATAGATAGTGGGCGAACCCTCAATAACGCAGCTATATAACGCAATCGCCACGATATCCTGACCGCTCCTCAAGAGGAAGCTTTAGCTCGGGGCCAACTACGCCGCCGCCTATTCGAATACATGTAAAACGCAGAAATGCTTTCCAAAATCAAGAAGGGTGCTGACAGATGGAGTAGCAGACTGTGGTATAAAAAATCACAGCATATCCACGAAGTGAATGATGATGAGTGGGCGAAGCACCGGGGAATCATTCGGGTAAACCACAGCTACGGACGAGAGAGAAAGAGAGCGCGCGTCGGGAACGAGAGAGAAAATTACACCATCTTCCCGTAGGAGAACCCTGAGTAGTATGCGAAGCAGCCATGGGGTCGACTCAAGGTAGTTTTATCAGCTGTATAAACTTGGACATGCAGCAGCACCAGCAACGCGCAGAACTGTTGTCGACGCCGTCGGCGTTTTGCCCGCGTTCGCACCGAACGCGCGCAAAGTGGAAATGGAACCGGAAGTGGAACCGGAAGTGGAAGCGGAACCGGAACGCCATCTAGTTAACACTTCATAAAACTACAGGTGGCTACGGACACACAACGCCAACTATTGAGCAATTCATAAACTAGATGTGGCTACATACTACTACTATTACTACTACTACTACTACTACTACAGAGGAGGGAACGACCCACACCCTAAGGAGCTTCGCCCCTAAAAGTTACAAGCAGACATAAGGTGCCTCGTAAATCCTAGGAGAATGCCAGCAAAGAAGGGAAGAAATCGAGAGACAGACATAGACAAAGCGATAGAAAGGTGGCAGGATTTGTCTGTGTCTGGCTCTCGATTTATTCCCTTTTTCAAGTTTGCTGGCATTCCTATTATACCAACTAGTATACCAATTCTACAGGTGCTAACATATGGGGCAGAAACTTGGAGGTTAACAAAGAAGCTCGTGAACAAGTTAAGGACCGTACAAAGAGCGATGGAACAAAAAATGTTGGGCCTAACGTTAAGAGACAGGAAGAGAGCGGTGTGGATGAGAGAGCAAAAGGGGATAGCTGATATTCTAATTGAGGTTAAGAAAAAAAATCCTGCGCTTGTGTAGTTCAAATCCAACGCTAATGAAGCTCCACTAACGTGAAACCTGGGGAAGTGCGAAGCAGTGATGCGCCAGCGTTGTCGCTCGATGTGCGCCTGCAGCTCGGCGTCCATGGCACAAAGGAAATTCCGGAGCGCTCCAACTGCTTATAGGGCTAGTGCGCTGGTACAGTGTTCGCTATACTATAGCGCTGGTGTTTCCAGCCGAGCTGGTAGCGCCACCTGCCGTAGGCGGTGGTAAAGTTAGGTTGGCTGTTGCTCCCAGGCGCGCAGTCACGTCCTTTTGGAGCAGCATGGCAGCTCTCCAAAAGGACGTGAAAAAGTCGCGAAAGTCCGGCACTTCTCCGTACTGCTGTGTGTATGGCTGCCATAATAGCTATAGGAACACTTTTGGAAAACAACCCCCTGTAAAATTCTAACGGTTTCCATGGAAATCGTACGAAACTGAAAGAAGACAACGTTGGATCACGGCTGTGCGGCGCGCAAGATAAACAACGCCTCGGACTTCGTACATGAAAGATCTAACTTTCATGTGCTTATTTTCGCCTTTTGTACTCATGCATGAACAATTAATTTCTCTTTGCCAGCCCGAACGGCGAGCAGTGGCAGCCGGTGCGGAATCAGACGCACATTTGCAGCGTCTATTTTGTTGGGAACGAAAAGAGCTCGATAGCGCAGCACCAGCGTACGTGCCGAGATTATTTCCCTCGTGATACAAAAAAGATGATGGCGGTTGCCCAAGACGAAGCCCGAGAGGTACCAAAGGTGAGCGTCAGCACAGCTTGGAGCAAACTATTTTTTTCGATTCTTAGGACTCAATAACAATGTGGCTAAAATAAGGAAGTCAGGACGTATGAAGAGCGGCCGTTAGTGAGATGGGACAGAGTTTCACAGTAGCGTGTTTCCTTTTTTTCTTCTTGAAGGTTTCTTGGCATCAAGGTTTGGCCGGGTGGAAGGCTTGTTCCGTACGCACGGCAAATCAGTGCAAGACGTGTGTTTGTAATCATTTATCATTTACAAACACTGCCACAGCCACGGCGTGTTTGCACCAGCCCGCGCAGCCAGCCATGCATGTGCAGCTAGCTTGTGTTAAGATTCTCTCTCCTGCTGATAACTAAAAAAAAAAAAAAGAGCAATGGTAGCCCAATTACTGACACATACGAGAATAAAAAATAAAGAAAAAAAATAAAAAGCTCACCTGCAGTCGCACCTCGTAGTCGACGGATTTCATTCGAGCTATGCATTTCCCGACGATATCGGACGGCCCCGTCGCGCTCAGTAATTCCTCTTTGACTCCATACATATGCCCACTCGCGCACAGCTTCCTCCCAAGCGACAAGCAACTCTTCTTGAAGTAGCTGTCAACATTATTTATCCTGCGGAAACCTCAAAACAACACACGGTGGTCGCTAACTGCGGTCATTTCCACAGGACGCACTGGAGGCACACGCAAACAGCCAACCTATGAGTGCTTGCCGGCGACACAGATGGCGCTGCATGTCCCAGAGCACTAGAGTTACTGTATATGCTCCGTACGGGAGCCTTTGGTAGCATATACAGTAACTCTACAGAGCACCAACGCCGCATAACCAGCTCTCTAGCTCTATTAAGCCCTGTTCCTTCTCTCTTGCCACACGGCGCGCGCTGATCGCGAGTGCTGGAGTAGCGCTGCAGTGAGGAGGAATCGAGCGCTTGTGGGGTGGTGGCGCCCTCTCTTTCGGTGCGCCGGTACCACACTGTCTTTTGTGTCAGTTGTGTCGGATAACGGCCCACAATTCACGTCACAGGACTTCAAACAGTTCGTCCGAGAGATGGGCTGCCGACACGTGCAAACAGCACCCTACAATCCTAGCGCAAATGGGCTCTCGGAACGTTTCGTGTAAACTCTGAAGAATGCGCTCGAAAAGGATGACATGCGCCAACCTCTCAAGGTAAAGCTCAACAAGTTTGAGCTCGCCCTATCGGAACACTCCTCACGCTACAATGCACGAGGCGGCGGTCAACTTATTGTTGGGGCGACGGTTGCGTGCGCGCCTTGACGTGTTCAAACCTGTGGTGGGGGAGAGTGTGGCTTACGAACAGCTCAAACAGATGGTGAACCGACCATGTCGAGCGCGTGAAGTGACTCTTGGTCATCATGTTCTCGCACGCAATTACAGGGGACAGCCAAAATGGATGCCAGCAGTTGTGATAGCTCAGACTGGAGCAGTGTCTTTCAAGGTTCATGTATCGACCCCTTCAGGATGCTTCGAGTGGCGGCGTCACAAGGACCAGTTCAAAGCACTGCAGTGCCTGCGGAAAACGTTCTTCAAGACAATGGGTTCTCTGTGTGGCCACACAGCGACCCCGGATCGGGACAAGCACCTTCAGTACCACCAGCTAGTGTTTCCCCTTCACCACCGACGTCGCAGGCTGACACTTCACTGGGCGACGAGGATCGACGCTACCCAATTCGAAATCGTCTACCACCTGATAGATTCCAAGCAGGAACGTGAACTTTGATAGTTCCATAATCAAAACGGAGGATGTGTTGTGTCGGCGATAGCGCGCATCTGCAGACTGCTGTTAGTGCGCATTTGTGCACAAGTGCTTATAATGTAGTGTTATGTGCGCTAACCGCCTATTCCTGATGTAACCATGAGCCCGTAAGCTTCGGGCAATAAACACCGTTTTTCCCGTTGGAACCCTTGCCTGTTCACTCCCTGGCAGAGACTACAAGAGCTGTGCTGGGGGAGAAGACGACGAATGAGAAGGCGCGAGCACCAACAAATACCCGTTGTCAATCGTCGAGAATACCAACAGCGTCTGCTTCGTCTCCACGCTCAACCAAAAACCTATGATACTTCAACCTCGTCCCCACTGGCACATACCTACTCGCGGCAATATAGTTGTTTCCACGACGAGCCGATCGCTGGGCACTACACTCGCACATTGGCACGGATTCGGTAGAATTGCCACTGGCCGAGACTTGGCTGCGGTCATTAAACGTTACGGTCAGACATGTCTGGATTACCAGCGTCGCAGACCGCCTTCCGTCAAGCCAGCCCGCCTACTGCACACTGTCCAAGTACCTGCCACACCATTTGCACAAGTAGGCATGGATTTTCTGGGCCCCTTCCCAACGTCTACTACCGGCAATGGGTCGATAATCGTCGCCACGGATTATCTCACTAGATATGCCGAGACAGGTGCTCTGCTACGGGGAACAGCTGATGAAGCGGCACGATTTTTCCTTGAGTCCATCGTTTTAAGGCATGGTGCTCCCGCAGTAGTCGTCACTGACAGAGGTACTGCGTCCATGGCCAAGTTTCTGGACCTTGTGCTACGTTTAAGTGGTACCGCCCACCGGAAGACAATGGCCTATCACCTTCAAACAAACGGGCTGACGGAATGACTCAACAGGACACTGGCTGACATGATACGCGTGTACGTAGATGTAGAGCACAAGAACTGGGACACGGTTTTACCTTATGTCACTTTCGCGTACAATACGGCTCGTAAAGATACCGCTCGCAAGACACCCTTCAGTCTCGTATACGGCCGTGAGGTTACGACGACAGTAGACGCAATGCTCCCTCCTGAATTTTAGGACAGCGAGACTGGTGCTGAAGAGATCACACAACGAGCAGAAGCAGCTAGGCAGCTTGCGCGTTTGCGAATCCACGAACAGCAGGATTGTGACGTCAGACGCTCCAATCTTCGGCACAGACCTGTAACATACAACATCGGCGACAAAGTGTGGGTCTGGACACCTATTCGTTGGCGTGGGCTCTCTGAAAAGCTCCTGCGCAGATACTTCGGGCCCTACATAGTTCTGCGATGCGTCAGTGACGTCAACTACGAAGTCGTTCCAGGCGGCTCTCACTGTTCGAAGCGCCGACGGCATTTACCCGAGATCGTTCACGTGCTTCGTACGAAGCCGTACTATGAAGACTGACAAGATTGCGCAGTTTTGTATCGCTGTTTTCGAAGCCTCTATCATCGGGACGATGATTTTTTTTTCTACGGGGGAAGCCAATGGAACAACTATATTGCCGCGGGTATGTGCCGGTGGGGACGAGGTTGAAGTAGCGCGGATCTTTAGCGTGGAGATGAAGAAGACGTTGTTGGTATTCTTGACGATTGACAAGGTGTATTTGTTGGTGCTGCTCCGTGTCCTCGTCGATCCCACGTCGTTACAATATGTTTGCGTAGATTGGTACGAGATGTACCCACACTTGTAACATATATTTGTAGGTAGTAATTCAAAGTAGTCACACGTTAGAACTAATTCAAGATTAACTAAGTACAATTCAAGATAGTGTTGTGCATTGTGTTTGGACAAAGTTTCTGTTATCGAAGATAAATAATCAGGGATTGGGATGATGGTGCATATAGGGCCGTGACGTCTAGTGTTGTGACAATTATGTTTTGCGGTAATGCGCCTTTAGTATTAATGTTCTTCACATAGTATTGATGTCCAGGTACCTTATCTCTGTTTGTAACTTTTATACCACAGAAATGCTTTTAAGAGACAACATCTGGGTGGACTTGAGTGACATATATTGCACTTGGGAAAACGTTAAATTGTAGTGTTTGGAAGAATCATAACTTTGATTTAACATTTCAACGCTTTTTACAAGAATTCCAAAAATCATATATTCTCCAGATCAAACGTCAACGTTCGAAACTATGTGAAGCGAAGTTTTGTTTATTAGTGATGCCTATTCGATGCTCTAGAATATTTCTTTGGTTTGGTTTGATGAGTTTTACGTAGGAATCGTAGTGAACATGCCCATTATAAAGGATGACCAAGAACTGACACACCTACTGGTGCATACTTCGTGACTTAATGAAAAAAAATGAAATCAAAGAAAGCTGTAAATAAAATTCAGCCCTTCATAATAGATCGGTGTGCTTTAGAGCAGTTTGTGAGCCGACATTGTGTCTTCAGGTGTCGTGTGGGAAGCTATTTTTATCGTTAGGCAGAGCAGAGGTGGGCATACTTGACCAACATACAAAGCATATATCTGCCACTTCACCGGTACCTTTATATAACACTGGTATATAAAAATATATTCTGCAAGATACGCACGACCAAGCAGCCAGGCAGTGACGCCAAACCGGGATATTAAGCTAAGAAAGCTTTAGTGTAAAAGCATGAAGTTTACAAATCTGTAGCTCTCCACCAGGAACAGATATCGTTGCTCTGTGAACGGCCTCTGTCAGAACATCTAAACCGAGTAAACTTGGTATGTGAATTTACAGCCTACACTAATTTGTGTAGATTTAAATTTTTTCTCTTAAATACAAAAAAAGAGAGAAAAAGATTAATCATTCCTTGCAGTGTTGCTGAGAAAAACTAATCTAAATGCATGGAAATGGAGAAATCGAGTCCCCGAGATAAAACTTCCTGTTAAGGACCGGGGAGCATATTGTAGACAGGAAGCTCTACCTCGAGGGCTCCTACCTAAATACCCGGGAACAGGAAAATCGTTTTACTCCTCATTCACTAAAAATTTTGACCAGGGTTAATAATTTTAAACGAAAATCTTAAAAACCGCTGCCGCTGGACACTGATATGATTCAGGAAAAAGGTGTTTTAAAAAATGCGGAAAATCAGTAGATATAAAGTAAGGTGCCAAGTTTGAAGCTCTGATTGATCAGAAATCAACGTCATGATTCTGTAAACAGCATCTGCTGGAACATATAACTAGGCTGAATTGGTATCATATGAAATGATCTGATTTATATCAACAATAGCAGTAGTGCTTTTGCAAGACGTCCGTAAATAAAAGCAATGGTTTCGCTCAAGCTGTCTTCTTGTACAAGTTTGCGCTTCCGAAGATTTACTAGTGTAGTTTACAAACCATTTATGCGTGTTCTTAATGGAGAGCTTCGAAATTGACAACTTTGTGCTTTATATTTATCGAAATTTTCAACATGTAATTTATAAAGCCACGCACTCAGGTAATAATGAACATTTCAAAATTCTGAAAATGTCATTTTTGAAAGAAATCCCAATGCTGATTACTAAACAAAAGTATGCAACTTAATCAAAATTTTTTTCATGTTGTAGTGTCTTGTTGATACTGTGTTTTTCAGATAAAACAACAGTAGATGGTCAAACAACCGCAGGGACATAGGTCTCAAGCCTGACAAAGCAACATGATGATAACACGAAGTACCATAACACAAAGGAACGTTGCACACACGCGCCAAGTTGAATAAATATTTTTCTCACATACCTTCATACACTAAAACAAGGCGCTCCCGAAAATAAATTGACACAGCCTATGACACAGCGCGTTTCATTTATTGGCGTTAACCATTTAATGGCCCTCGCGTCGCAGGGTTTGTCACCAGTCACGATCCTTTCTTCATTTAATGTCCTTTGTCATCAAATGCGACAAAGGACGTCAAAATGTCCCTTTTCGTGTAGATGTTCTTCGTGCCTCCAATCTCCACGACACAGGTGTGTGAGAGAAACCCGGCAACGTCTACTCGGTGAGACACCAACTCCGAACCAGGGGGAAGCGGCAAAGAAGCTGGAACCACCTGCTACACCTGAGCGACCATAATAGATAAGGATTATCAGGATTGCAATGCTTGTAGAATTGGCTCGCCCTACAAATCAGAATACAACGCTTACTAGAGCAAATATTCTTTGGTGATGCAAGGAACGGCCCACAGTCTCCGGATGACCACAGTGTACTGATTCGGCCCAATTTTGATTACACCCATGCGTGGGATTGTCCCGCTTTACTATTTACATTGTTGCCGTGATCAGCCCAGTTCTTTTTACACCATCTTCAAAATCGGCCCAGTTTATTATTACGCTGTCTCCGGAGTCGGCCCCAGATTACTCGGAAAGAAATCGACCGACAGACAACAGGGAAACCCTGGATGGGCGGGTCATAGAAGGGGAGGTGGTAAAAGAAAGCTTAGCGTTAAAGTATCCGCATCCGCGGCGTTGTCCGAACATATCACTATTAGGTTACAAGCAAGGTGTTTTAACAACCACTGCATGTTATACAGCGGCAGTTTCCCTAAGGAGTCGGGGCAGCACACGCATGTAATGCAACATTGTAGAGGCTTGGGCTAGTCGGTACATACTGGACTTGGGAACCGCGCTAAAAACGAAGGACAAGAAGGGTTGGTGCGTGTTTCCCTTCTTGTCCTTCATTTTTCGCGCTGTTCTCCTGTCGAGCCTGCTATGCAGCTCGACCCAACGGGAGGAGCTCCTTGGCACGTATGTTAAGGAGGACTGCAAGCATTGGAAAGCCATGCGCTACAGCTAGCGAAAGGGCAGAAACCATGAGATGAAACTCTTCGAGTATGATTCGCAATTCTTTCTAGTCGGGCGTGGCAAACCCTGAAACGCTGTATGCCAGAGCGAAGAGGCAGCAGCGTACTCAATTCCGCTGGTTGGTATATATCTAGGGAAAAAACAGATTTACCAGCATGACATGGGACATATGAAGAAGCAGGACAGATCGCTGGAAATGCTTTATTTCAGGAAGCGGCATACAGAGGCATTTGAAGAAAAACACATGAGGAAAAAAATATCAGTACTTATAAAAATAATCTATTATCTAGTCTAATAATCCATCTATGTAAACGTTGATGCCTGCTGTACGAATTTTTATTTATTATTTTATTTATTTCGTACCGCCAGCCTGTTTTACAGGCCCTAGGCAGGAATAGGATGTACATAAAAAGTTTAACAAGCTAATAACATGTGAAACAAAAAATGTCAAAAAAAGATGGAAACAAGCAAAGCATCATCTCGTTACAATGCAAAAACAGAAGAAACAACATTGAAAAAAGGGGGGAAAAGAGAGCAAGGAAGATATCGAGGAAATCTGCAATACAGCACGCGTTTGCACAATGGCTTATACACACAACGATAAGGCTGTTTATTGTGAATATTCTAGAAAGGGTGAGTACTTAATGTAAGCCTGATGCATGAATGACGCGAATACTGCGCATTATGACGTAGACATCAGTTCGCGCAGTCGTAAAGAGACATTTCATTTTAATGTCCTGAAGGATGAATTGATCCTGATGCAATAACGTAGAACTGTCGACTGGCCGTGCTGTCTTTATACGAGAACTATTGACACCGAACTCGCTTAAGATCACAGTGCGACTTATACATCTACTACAGCGGACTAACGTTTGCGGGCTGCAGGCTAACTTTCGCATGTTGGCAAAGTTTCGTCAGATCACGGCACCACTACCCTCTAACCGCCGTAATAAACATCTGCCGTCTTCTTTATTACAGAAGACAAAATGATCTCAGCACTAAATTATTGTTAGTGTTTATTGAACAATGCAAAGCTAACAGACTACAGAGGCGCTATGCATCGTTTAAATGTCAAAAGTGAACCCCAGGTACTTAAAAATGCGAAAAAACATAACGAAGACGTAAAAAAGGAAAGTAAGACTGATGGTTTAGAACATGACTCACGTCAATCATAACCTGTTATTGCCGATCAAAT
Source organism: Dermacentor silvarum (assembly GCF_013339745.2). Classification (NCBI taxonomy): domain Eukaryota; kingdom Metazoa; phylum Arthropoda; class Arachnida; order Ixodida; family Ixodidae; genus Dermacentor; species Dermacentor silvarum. Next base: position 127,376,946 of record NC_051162.1, on the reverse strand, counting down.
GCGAAAACCGTTTTGAAGCAACCGCATCAAAAAAGAATGCAAACATTATTAATTATTTTGTATTTATTGTGTGCTCGAGATGTTCCTAAAGTGACTAAGGTACCGAATCCAAAGCGATGCAAAATTTTGTGCGAGTACTCCTTCACGAGAAGAAAATGAGTGTCATGGAAAAGCGGAATAACCTCCACAGAACATGAACAACGCTCTGACATTTTTGTACCAGAAACAAGAACTCTTTTTTTTTCTATTGCTACGTGATTTATTTTAATGTAGTTGTTTTTTTTTTGCTTATTGTAAAGACGCCGATGTGGTTGCGCTGTTAGGTTTCATGTCCTTTCTTTTTGTTTTTGCAGTCAATAAAAGTGATGTGCTAGAAAACGAGTCAGTGCTGTTCTTCGAAAATTTCTTCGTCATACTTTGATTTCAGCTGTAACCAAATGAGCGTTTAGCTTAACGCGTAAAAATATAAAAAATATTTCCGCATGCTTCAAGGCGCGTTCTGCTATAATTAGTACGATAAAAAACTATGCGGAGGAACGCGTCATTGTCAAGAAATGCACCAGGCAGGTCATGACATATTAGACCATCGCTTACATTTTTGGCTTTGAAACATTCGTGCCGTCGAAACTTTATAGACACTTTCTAATGTGCATGTGCAAGGAAATATTTAAATAAGATATGAGACGCATCTCTTTTAAAGACGGATATGAATATACGTTTATTGAAGGCGTCAAATAACTACCAGTATTCGTGATGTTCATAATCATAATTTTGCTGCGTTGTACTGATGTACGAGGGGAAGTCAACAAGTAAAGGGACTTTAGGCAAAAGGTACATTTATTCTAATGACAGAAAACTGAAACAGCCATTATTTTCTACATAACCTCCCTGTACTTCAACGCACTTTGCTCAATGTTTCACAAGTTTTTTGATTCCGTCGGCAAAAAGTTTTTGGGTTGCACAAGTAACCAATTTTGCACCTCATGAATTACTTCTGAATCGGTTGCAAATCTTCTTATCCTGAGCACTTCCTTCAATTGTCCAAACATATGAAAATCGCTTGGAGCCAGGTATGGACTGTATGGCGGCTGTTCCAGCAATTCGAATCCCAACTCCTTTATTGTTTCGGCCGTCCGTTTGGCAGAATGTGTCCGAGCGTTAACTTGGTGCAGGATATCTTTTCGCAGTTTTCCACGGCGTTTGGATCTGATTAACAAGCGTGGTGTCAGCGCGCACAAGCAAACATGAATAGATCACACCCGATGACCGCAGACAACCACTGTCAAAACGCGGGCGTGGGGAAGCGCGGCCGCCGCCGCCGCAGCGAGCGAAGGTTCGTGCGGTCTATCGCTTCAACGGAAACTGAGCGGCGTAAGCACAGCGCATACAAAGATCAGAGCCGTGTGGACATCGCTTTCAAGATACGGTGCGCGCGACAACACCGACAGCCGGCACAGGGGCAAAGTACAAGAACGCATTTGTTGGCAGGTTACCCTTGCGCCCGTTTGCAAGATACGCATTTGGTGCCGCAGCACAGCGTCGCCCCCCCCCCTCCCATACCCCCACGGCCTTTCGCGCGGCGGAATCGCGTTTGCTCTCCGCTGTGCGTTCGCTCTCCGTGAAGGCGCGCGTCCCCGGCGCGCATTCCATCGCACATACGGCGCGCGGCGACGATTTTATCGCCCTTGGACTTTCTACGGAACCTCACGGTGACGACGACGGTGACGCCAACGGCACAAATCCGCTGGAAGTGTCCATATAATTGCTATCGCAATAAAATAAGGAAGTAATACAGGCGTTCACTGACTCCGGGGGATACCAAATAACGCAATAACGCTTCCGTGGCCTTCTGCTTAGATATCGAGTCACGTCTGCTGTAGGACTATCTCTTCCGGCAGATGTCGGCCGTCGAACTTGTTGAGCCCAGATGCCAGATACCAAAAGCCGAATCAGGATTAGGAGAAGTAGACAAGTCCCGCCAAAGGAATGGCAGATATATATTGATTTGGTATAAGCACCTGGGCCCACGTAATAACAAAACTTCTACAATGCAGGAGCATTTCTTCGTTGGCTGGCTTCCGGGCTTGCCCAACCCATGACAGCGATCTGAGTGATAAAGAGATGATCACCGCCGCCAAGACTAACCACATGTAGCATGCAAGCAATAGAAATTTTGTCAATGCGACTTAACGGCTATCGAACAAAGGGAAATCATTGAAGAAGGGATTATTTTTTTGGCGACGCACTGTTCAGAGCGGTGGACGTCTGTACCAATCTGATAATAAGGTACAAACGAATTACATTGTCGCTTTCTAAAATCGCGCTATGCAGTTAAATCCAGATATAAATTCGTTTAATTTTGTTATAAGCGAGTTCGGATGTATACGGAATCATATCTGATATATCGAACTATATTTGGCACACAAGCCTGCCCGTTATCGCCAGCTTCGACGGTATACACAACAAATCTTCACGCATTAGATGCTGCGACGGAATTTTCATTCTCATTTGCTACGAATTGAAGGCGAGTTTAGAAGTGCTGTTTGCGTCGGTGAGCTTTCAGGCTTTTGTCCACTAACTATGCGTAAATTTATGTGGCATAAGTAAAGATGACTACTTGCAGAGGCAACAATTTAACTCTATGGCACATATTGGTAATTCAGCAACGCTGACCCCTTTTTATTATGAACACGTAACAGCTTATAATTCTAAATAATATATTCGCTTGCCACATCAGTCTCCTTAGGTTCATACTTTCATTAACTCACTAACTTTGATAACAGATCATGGCCATTTAAAAATCGAGGACATTCGATATTCTAAGCATACCCCGGTTATAAATAATGCGACTATGCTTGTGGTTCCTATTCAACATGTGTGGGGGGACGTGCGCCGCTATTCCAGCGATAAATCTTTCTGAACTGTACTTTTCTTTTTAGTGCGCAACAAGGGTAAATAGAGCGCCACTTTGTTCGCTTACTTGGTTATGAAGTGAAAAGAAAGAATGAACCGGAAGTGCACTTTCTTTTTTCAGCCCGAGTGGCAGTGTAATCAACCGCAGCTATGTCTGGTTAACTTACTTGTCTTTCTTTAATCCCAGCACTCTCTAGCTTACCTAACCTACGGCCGCAGTTAGGCTCAACGAAATAAATAAAAACGGGCACGTGGCCAAAATGAGTTCGTTCAAACGAACAAGTGAACCAATTTAGTACGATGCGACATGTACACCATCTCTGCACTGCGAAAACGTTTAATTAAAGTTCGGAATGCGTGACGCTTTTCCCGTGTCCGGAGCTACCAAAGCCTCACTTGAAAAATATTGCTCCGGGGCAGTGCGCTACAAGACAAGGAAGAACGCCTGAATTTTTATTTACGCATTTAGTTTTAGACCACGTTTTAACAGACGTTAGCTGCAAGGACGTAAAAACAGCTTGATCAAAGCAATCTGGCTATCTTTTGAGGCCCACAACTCATCCGCCAGGAGATGGCTACTCAGGCTTGTCTGTACCTCGGTGTTCATTCAACTTGACGGGATTTCAATTAGTCCCTCACAGTCACGAAGTACGCTACAGCCAATAAATGAACGCGGAAAATAAAGGGCGTCCCAGGTTATAAGCTGTTCCGAGTTTTGGCTTAATGTAGTCAGATGCCAGTCTATGCAGCGCACGGCTCTAACGAGCCAAGAATGACTAGCGCATTTCGAATGGCAAGAACGGTCGTCGCCGTGCACGTATGCCTGGCGCTCCTGTTACCAGCGGTCTTGGGCCTCGGTGAACACAAGCTCCACAGAAACAAGACGAATGCATTACAGGTGAGGGACAGGTTGCCGCTGGTGCGAGGAATATTTAATTTAGGATGTTACAAACGGGCGCATGCTTATAGGGGAGTCCAAGCTTGCTGTTTCCCTGTTCGTATAACTACGAAAATCTGCCTGAATGCTGACTCAACAGACACGGTGCTCATATTCTTGTCCGTGTGACCCTCGCGTCATTACGCGATGCATGGGTGGTGGTAAAATTTAGCGCTTCCATTGCTGTTTTGCACCAGCACAGTGACGGGTAAACTTATTTCTCCGTACAGATTCATTATCGTAGTTAAGGCAGATTTGGAGCCACGCACGGTACCTTGAATTGAACGGTGCTGAAGCTTCTTCACTAATGTAATTGAAGCTCATTCCCGCAGGGGCGTCTGCGTCAGCAGGCGTTTGGTGTGTTGCGACACCACGGACCCGAGCACATGAGGGTTGGACCTTCCCACGCTTAACCGTGCGTGGCTTAGCCGTGTCCGGGGAAAAGGGGATCGTGGGGGTTGAGCCGATGCCGGGAGTTTGGACCTTAATGCACCCCCCCCCCCCTCCCGCCGGAGGCAACACACCTCTTTGGCCTCCGCTTCACGTAAACGGCACCCCCGGACTGACCCACCCTGGGGAAATCGGTAGTTGCCTTTTCCTCTCTCTCTCTCTCTCTCTCTCTCTCTCTCCAATCTTCGGCGTTTTCTCCCGCCTTTTGATCTTTCCTGTCATCTTTTCACTTCTTTTTACTTCCGAATTTCCTGGCAGCAAGGGTTAACCTGGTGTAATATATCCAGTCTCGGGTATAAATATATTGGGTTATAGCGGCGATGCATGGCTGGCGTCTGCAGGTATTCTCAGAATTCATCTGAGAATTCATCGCTCCACTGCAAACTCACAAACACTGGCATGACGCTCTTTGGCCATAACTGGCCCTTGCGCCATTAAACACTATGCATCATCATCATCCTAATTGAAGCTCATATCTCATTGCAAATCCGTTATGTGGCAGTGATTACTGTCATTAGCATCTAATCGCTAACATTCGACTTTGGCCTCGACACTATAGGGAAAAATTATCAGTACCACATGATGCGCTGAGGGAATCAGTTTAGGTGAAGCTATCATTGGTGTTTATGACGACTGAGATTCGAGCACCTTGGAAGAGATTCAGGTTACTAAAAGGAGGACGTGCAAACAAGGACCCAAGGAGGAACCGAAAAGGACGACGTTTGTGATTTGCTTTTCGTTCCTAGTTGCTGTGAGTGTTTAGCACGCCCGCCTTTGCCTGCCTTTTAGTATCAATTGTGTTTGCGAGGAATGCTGCTCTTTTTTTTAGAGACGACTTACAAGTATGAAGCGTATGACCAAGTTGCACGAGAATTGTCTCACTCAACGTAAACTTTGGTCACTGCAACATGCGGATCCCACGCATGACGACCTAAGGAATGATGACGATGGAATGATTACAATGAAATGATGACAACTTTCTGGTGACACTGGTGCGACGACGGCAGAAGGAAGACGATGGCAAGACGACGATGGATTGACGATGACGTAATGACGACGCCTGAGTGTCGATGACGGAAGGATAACGGTGGTATGGCAACGAAGGAGTGAAGATCACAGAGTGACGACGGAGAAACTACGACGCCTTTGAAAAGAAGGAATGAGGAAGGGCGATGGGAATGAACGCGACGAAATGACGTCAAAGGAATGACCACGTCGGCGTAACGGTGGAGGTGTGTTTGCGTTGGAGCTCACGTCTGCGTTCGCGTAGATCACCTCCTACCACCACGAGCTGCCTCGATCGATCGCTTTGCACTATATTCTGCTGTGGCTCAAAGTATACCCAGGACAGGTCAATTATTGAAAACAGCCGCAGTATGACCAAACCAGGTATGACCAATGAGCGGCCAACACGTGGTAATGAGCTGTCGCTGGCACAATGAATTACGAATGCAATATCTAAGATGGCTGCAAAAAGGCCTGAAGTTGGTCGCCCTAGAATGTGTAAGATATATATGAAAGCACGACAATGGCTGCGTGCAGAGGTGTAGTGAACACGATAAAGGGTTCTAGATAAGTTGCGAGGTAATCGAAATTAAGAAACTGTGAACGTGGCATTGGGGATGGCTTGCCAGAAGCACTATTCGCTCACCATGTTGTCCTTGCTTGCAACGATGTAGAGGCACATGCTATGCTAAGTATGATGTCGCAACAACAGCCGCCGATGGTAGGCTGCGCTACGAATCACCTAGGTGTTTATCAAAGCGTAATACAGTTGAACCCAAGCTGAAAAGGCGAGCATAGATACCCAAGAAGCATTAATAAATAAAAACCACCATGCTGAGATAGAAGCAACACTAAATACAAACAGTAAATCAGTTAATACTGATAAAATATTCTTTCAGAACTCTATGTTCATCAATATCGTGGTAAGAGGTTGATTACTAGAAAATAAAATGAAGGCCTAACATAAATGTTTCAAATATTTCGCCAGAACCGCAGCACCGGCACGTCAGTCTGACGTCAAACATTTCAAAGCATGTTACCGTGTTTAAACCATTATGGCGCAACAAATATTCACTAAACTTGGCGAGTCCACTCTTTGACTTCTTCAGGATACGACCTAATCCATCTTTAAAAATAAAAAAATTGAATGCCCTAACATGCGCCGTCCAAATCCATGACATCGTAGCTGGCTGGTTCGAGATCATTAAGGCGTCACCGCCACCATGTCTTTCGTTTCTGCGTGTTTTGGGACTTATCAAGCGTGCTCTCACTGTAACATTGACATTTTTGACAATGTGGGAGCGTAATTTACTAATTAACCTGAATTAATGTTTCTCTTTAGTGCCCCTTTCATGTGCCAAAAAAGCAAGAGCGAGAGAATGGCATACAACATCGGCAGAGAATAGTGATAGAGCAGACGTGGCTGTCCACGCAGAAATTCCCCTGAAATGTTTCGTGGCAAGATGGCACCTGCTCATTAAAACACTCCATTCAATCACTCTAGCTTCTCTAGGTTGCGTTACTACAATGGAGTCAAGATATGTTTGTCTGTGGACGCTACAAGAGGGGGGGTGGGGGGGGAGCAGATTTTAAACGTCCATCGAACACACAATCGAGAGAGAAAGGGCAGCGAGAGCTCTCCAGCAGGAAGACTGCAGAAGAGAGGATGATGGCTAGACAGGTTGACACTCTTCATCTGTCTATCTTGTCCAATGTCATAACGTTCGTTGACGTTGCTCGTTGATAAGTGGCGTTTAATTAAGCCTGCAAGCGAAGTTCTGCAGCTGGCGCTCGTGGACTTATGATTTCAACAGAGCGCTAATTTGGTCCGGTAGGGCGTACTTACACAACGAAAGAAAACAAAGGTTTTCGATGCATCCGTGGCAGACGACGCACACAGGACTCGTGCCGTCTGCTTTATGTCGTTTATCTTCCCTTTGAAGGGTGTTCTTTTTCTTTATTGCTTCTCATCTAACCTGCTTGGAAGCTGCACTGAGTCAATCTACTGTCAACATCGCGGCATCGCTTGCGTAATTCTGTGCGCAGATTTTTGAGATCTTTCCGGACGCTGTGGCCCTGTACACTTCCAGCAACGACCCTAGCCTGAAGTGTGTGACCGCCGACCGGACAGAATACGAGCCGAACAAAACGGTCACTTACACTTGGAATCTGCACAGTGACCAAGAGTCAAAAAAGTAAGGTGCTTTTCATAAGTCAAAAATCAGTCTGCAGTTACTCCCTAAAGACTACGTCAAGGTGTAAAGATTCTATAATGATACAAAATGCCTAGTTCAATGGAATGATGTACTAATTTCTACGTTGCTAACAATGCTCGACGAAAGGGGCATCCTAGTCCTTATCAACCGCGAAAAGTAGCAAGTACAGTTAACGAAGAGTCACTTGCGTACTTAGGCTTACTATATTACTACTTACGTATTAAAACATTAAATCCAGTCGCTAGAACTGACTACTATAGCTTGCGGTAATACAGCGATATCAATATTTGTTTGTCTGCGTACAGATCGCCGATGACACTGGCATGAATAATAAGTAATTAGCATTTAGCATCTCTGGGAATTCTTACTTTAGACTACCTTTGCTCCAGTTTTGCTGCTTCTTTCCGGCAATTGAACAGAAAAGCCGTTAATAGCAAATAGATATAGCAGAACACCGCGAAGAAAACCTGCTTTTAATCAGATTGTTTTCATGGTGACCTCTGCAGATACACGTTCGTGGTCGAATATCAACCCGGCCCTGCACAAGACACGGCAATTGCCATTGTGAACCATGGTGAGCACGTCGTTTTTAAATATTTTTGTTTGGTTCTCTCAGTACTCCAAGAAAAACTAAACTAACAAAACAGGACAGTGCAACCCCAGGAGAAAGCAATACGTGGGCTGCCCCTACTGGAACGTTGGTATACAGTTCAATTATTCCATCATTTTTCCGCACAAATTTACGTGAAGTTTGTACGGTATACTTATAGATTCTCTAGAAATTTTAAGAAAAGCTCGCGTAAACTTTGACGTACGCATGAGTGGAAATTTCGTTCCTTTAGTGAACCAACTCGAAACCAATCAGTTCAAAAGGACAAACTCAGATTCATTCGAGTTCGAGATTTTATCATCATCTTATCATTTTTGAATGTTGTTGTTGCAGACGAGAAGCATCCCACGTTAGTCAAGTTTGACTACACCAATAATAAGAACTGCGTCGTTGCAAATTTCCCATACAAGGGCGAAGGTAAGAACTTGAACTCACAGTATCGCTAACTTATTTCACCGTACAAATCACTTGAATGCTAATGAAATTGCTGCCGTTAAGAACATTTGTTCAAAGCGTATTCACATTAGGTAAAATAAATAATATGGCTAATGATGCAAAATGAACTAAAAGATAACTAAGAAAAACACGTAAACTTGAATAAGGCTGAAAATAGGTTGCTAGAAAGAATAAATTGACAAGATCCCTAGTGGGTTTTTTTTATCGCCCCTAGTAGCATTGATTTTCACGCATGTACGGACCATGAACTGTTCTTTTACTTCTGCTTGACAAACAGCAGTTGTTAGAGAGCACTTGTGCTGTTTTCTGACCTGTCCGTAATTTTTTTTGCACCTTTGGAATTTATTCAAGCTCTATAATCCAGCTAGATCACCGAGCAGGATGACATTCTAAATCCTATGTGGATTTCCTTGTGTTTAGCGGCCGTGTACACACTGCTTGTCAGTCCAGGTGTACAGGAATAACTGATTGCTAACGCGGAAATACTCATGTACGTACGTACTGTAGGACATTTTACAACCTTGAGAGCAAGCTTTGCACCATAGCTACTATCTAAATACTATTGTAACATAGTAGTGATGGTGAACAACACAGTAGCAAATACTTTGTATCACAAAACTATCTTTATTGGGCGAACTTGTGCCCTTAAAAGTAAGTGACATTCAAAGCATAACGATAGCAGCGAACACTGTCTGCGATCGTCAGAAATCTGATCAGAGGGGAAAGCGCGTCGGCTTTTATGCATGACGCGCCGAAGGTTCCAGCGTAGACGCTGGTGCCCACATGCCTTCCAGAAAGTGCTACCCAATTCGCGTGGCGCATACAATCAGATAACACAAGGTTCGGTGACAAAAGACAACGGATAGAACTATCGATAACATTCTAGAAACTTCCGATACATGCAGTCAGGGCCGGTATTTTGTAGCGATGCCTTTCCGGTGTTAATGCCTTTTCGCGCTTATTGCGCTTTGTCAGTGGTCAGAGCAACGGTCCGCTCGCGTTATCAACGGGATCAGCCGGCCGTGAGCGGTGGGTGATAAGACTAGTATAGAATAAGTCATAAGGCATGGCTGCAATATACCGGCCCAGGTCTTGTGCTGAGCGATTACGTTGAACATTTGTTAGCCGGTGAAAAGCGCTCACCGGAGAAAGCAAGTACACGTGTCAACATAGAACGGAGAAATCGTTTTATTGCGGTAGAAATTATATGGACACTCCAAAGCGGATTTCTGCCGTCGGCGTCGCCGTCGCCGTGAGGCTCCGTATAACGCCAATGGCGATGAAATCGCCGCCGCGCGCTGGACGCTTTATGTGCGAGTGAAATGGCGCGAGGGACGCGCGCTTTCACGGGGAGTGAACGCACGGCGGAGAACAAACGCACGTTTTGTGCCGTGCTCCCTGAAGGGCTGAAGAATGAAGCGTCTCTTTCCTCCTTTACAATCACCATATATGTAGAGCAAACGCGACTTCTCCCGACGCGCGACAGGCCGTAGGGGGGGAGTGGGGTTGGGAAGGGAGGCGACGTTTAGCTGTGGCACCAAATGCCTATTTATATAAAAAAGTTGTCGCATTTTCACCTGAAAGGCGAAGCATCAATTGCGATAGCAAACTTGTAGAGAGCTATACAGAGTAATGATAGCAGCTTTATCAGCTGTATAAACTTGGACATGCAGCAGCATCGGCAACACGCAGAACTGTTGTCGACGCCATCGGCGTTTTGCCCGCGTTAGCTCAAAATGCGTGCGGCGTGGTGACTGTTGCCAGAGCCTCTGATATAAATAGGCACTTGGTGCCGCAGCTAAACGTCGCCTCTCTTCCCTCCCCCTCCCCCACGGCCTCTCGCGCGTCTGAAGAAGGCGCGTTTGCTCTACATATATGGTGATTGTAAAGGAGAAAAGAGACGCCTACTTCTGCAGCCCTTAAGTGAGCACGGCGCAGGACGCGCGTTTGTTCTCCGCCGTGCGTTCACTCCCCGTGAAAGACGCGCCCCTCGCGCCATTTCACTCGCACATACAGCGTTCGGCACGCGGCGACGATTTCATCTCCAAATGACGTCATACGGAACCTCACGGCGACGGCAATGGCGACGCCGACGGCAGAAATCTGCTTTTGAGTGTCCATATAATTGCTATCGCAATAAAACATTGTGAGTCGAGAAGGTGGTAAAGACTTCTGATGCTGCTCGACGAGTGTCTCGTTCTGATCTCGTCGAAAACCTTCGAGCCGTCCCCAGAGGCACCGGCAACAGTCACCAACGCCGCGTGCGTTTGATGCGAACGCGGGCAAAACGCCGACGGCGTCGACAACAGTTCTGCGTGTTGCCGGTGCTTCTGCATGTCCAAGTTTATACAGCTGATAAAACTACTATCCTTACTCCGTATAGCTCTCTACTAATTTGCTATCGCAATTGATGCTTCGCCTTTCGGGTGGAACTGCGACAACTTTTTCTCGCCAACGACTGCACCGATTTTGAGGAGGTTTGTTGCATTTAAATAAAAAGCTAAGATCGAGTAAATATAGGAAGTGAATGTTCAGTTCATGTGATCAATATTTCAGAAAAATTCCTGAAAGCTTTTGGGTGTCAACAAACTCAAGTAACAAGTTTACAAGTCTGTATTTCGGCAACAAAAATTATATCTCGATTCTGTAGACTGCAACTGATAATACAGCTAAAGCTGACATAAATTATGCGTTATGCATCCCTATGAGATATATCATAATTTGTAAATTGGACTTTTGCAATTGCTTTGCCAACAATTTAACAAATTTTATGCAAGCAGCAAATTAGGGTACGAGGGGCGTTCATTAAATATTTTCCCTGACCCACCTTTATTTATTGCAGGATTCTGAAATCGTGCATGCGCAATGATATGTCTGTATAGTTTACATGCCAATTTGGAACTCTGTACTGATAACGATCTTTCATTTGCAAGAGCTGTAGTGGAACTACGTGGGATAACAAACCCATTGGAATAAAGAGCAGTCATCAAGCTGCTTTATTTGAAATGCCTCAGACCAAGGCAGACGTTTGATCAGATGAAAGAGGTGTATGGGGAATGTGATGTCTGACTTCGGTGCTGCCGGACTTCGGTGGAAACAGCTCCACTCTGCTATCGATGAACACACCACCAAAAACGTGGAAGCCGCAATTTTGGAAAATCGCCGCGTAACCATTCGAGACCTAGCCCAAAATGTCAAGATTAGAGTAGGGTACGTGAAAAAAAAATCATTTGAGACAACCTTCGCATGCGTTAGGCATCCACTCGCTGGGTTTCCCGGCTGCACACGCCTTTCCAGAAGCAGGATCGAGTACAATGCTCCGAATGCTGGCATGGTCATGTTCACAGTCTTTTGGGGCAAGCACGGAGTAAATTTGCTAGATATCTTAGCAAAGGGTACCGCTATTACTGGGGCATACTATGTACATACGTAATAATATGTCTAATAAATCGAAGTTGAGCTCGAGCTAGAGCTTCCTCTTAAGGCAGTAAAAAATCATTCTACTTGACTGCGAGTTCAAACTATACGTGCCATGAGAGACACGTCTTAGTTCAATTGTGTGCATTAAGTCTGACAACCTGGTGTGCAGTGAAATATTCAATACGAGAGATTGACATCGACAGCTAATAATGTTTATTTCATGTATCATGGTTCAAAACAGGCCGGTAATGTGGTACTAGTTTTACTGCATATTTTTATGTTATTAAGTCTTTCCACCACTCAAATGTGGTTACATGCAGTTGCATTTTTGTAGTGGCACAGTCTCTTAACACATACCATCTGCAAGAGTCATGTGCTTGTCAATCTTTGTTATTTATTTATTTGTTTTCTTATTTATTTATTTATTTATTTATTTATTTATTTATTTATTTATTTATTTATTTATTTATTTATTTATTTATTTATTTATTTATTATCTCCTTGTATACTCTAGCGTGCGCTATATGTAGGTCCACAAACGCCATTAGGTCATTTCATGCGTGAGATAATAACTTCAAGTATATATATATATATCTATATATATACTTGAAGTTATTATCTCACGCATGAAATGACCTAATGGCGTTTGTGGACCTACATATAGCGCACGCTAGAGTATACAAGGAGATAATAAATAAATAAATAAATAAATAAATAAATAAATAAATAAATAAATAAATAAATAAATAAATAATAAATAAATAATAAATAAATAAATAAATAAGAAAACAATAATAAATAACAAAGATTGACAAGCACATGACTCTTGCAGATGGTATGTGTTAAGAGACTGTGCTACTACAAAATGCAACTGCATGTAACCACATTTGAGTGGTGGAAAGACTTAATAACATAAAAATATGCAGTAAAACTAGTACCACATTACCGGCCTGTTTTGAACCATGATACATGAAATAAACATTATTAGCTGTCGATGTCGATATATATATATATATATATATATATATATATATATATGTTGCCTAAATATGCACGGCATTGGCATGGACACAGGATGCACTCATATGGTAGCACGTATTTTGTTTCAGAAACACAGCCAATAAACACCTAATATGAGTTGTATTTCTTATTGTACGCTTTCAACTTCTAGTATGCATACTGTGGGTCCCAAAAGCATACGTGTCATCGTTTCCACAAGAATGCGTCGATCAGTTTGAAGACATATGCGACGCGGAAGTTCCAGCCTACCAAGAGGGCCTGTGTGACGACGCTCTCGGCGATGAATAAAAATATACGCACGTCCTGTACGCTCCAAATTCCCCTGCAATTTGTTTCTCACGTGACCCTCTAAAGCCCTACGAACATGCTGCCCGTCAAGAAAACTGTGGTTGCTTCTTCTGCAGTAAATACAGTATGTTTAGAACGGGCATAATAAATGTTTCTAAAGCGATGGTTTCTTTGCTTCTTCCTCCAACTTCGTTGGCGCTGTATTGCCGTTTAGACAACATATTTGGTCACTGGGCATCTGCCTATCATGGGCGAAGGAAGTGACTAGATGGGAGCATTCCGCAACAGGAATGAAGCCAAACGAGGTCGCCCAACACATGATCGTCACTTCAAAGCGCGCGGTAGGTTTTAGTGTTCCCGATCCTTCCAGGCTGTGCAAGCAGGGCTGCCAAACAAATCGATTAAAAAAAATTCCTGCCGATCCCTCGCATCGTGGGAATCGACGAAAGCGAAGCGTTGTGTTCTGTTCGCTTTGATTGGCGGTAATTAGCCGCGATGTCGACGGCGAATGCCCAATTTCTTCAGCGT
>NC_051162.1:127318262-127363003 GCF_013339745.2 Dermacentor silvarum | reverse complement strand
AAAAACCGCCGGGACATAGCACTTCGCGGTCTCAAGCCTGACAAAGCAACATGATGATAACATGAAGCACCATAACACAAAGGAACGTTGCACACACGCGCCAAGTTGAATAAATATTTTTCTTACATACCTTCATGCACTAAAACAAGGCGCTCCCGAAAATAAATTGACACAGGCTATGACACAGCACTGTTCATTTCTGGCGTTAACCATTTAATTGCCCTCGCGTCGCAGGGTTTGTCATCAGTCACGATCCTTTCTTCATTTAATGTCCTTTGTCACCAAATGCGACAAAGGATGTCAAAATGTCCCTTTTCGTGTAGATGTTCTTTGTGCCTCCAATCTCCACGACACAGGTGTGTGCGAGAAACCCGGCAACGTCTACTCGGTGAGACACCAACGCCGAACCAGGGGGAAGCGGCAAAGAAGCTGGAACCACCTGCTACACCTGAGCGACCGGAATAGATAAGGATTATCAGGATTGCAGTGCTTGGAGGATTGGCTCGCCCTACAAACCACAATAGAACGCTTGCTAGAGCAAATATCCTTCGGTGGTGCAAGGAACAGCCCAGTCTCCGGATGATCACAGTGTACTGATTCGGCCCAGTTTTGATTACGCCCATGGGTGGGATTGTCCCGCTTTACTATTTACACTGTCGCCGTGATCAACCCATGTTGTTGTCTTTAAACAATCTTCAACATCGACCCAGTTTACTATTACGCTGTCTCCGGAGTCGGCCCCAGATTACTCGGAAAGAAATCGACCGACAGACAACAGGGAAACCCTGGATGGGCGGGTCATAGAAGGGGAGGTGGTAAAAGAAAGCTTAGCGTTAAAGTATCCGCATCCGCGGCGTTGTCCGAACATATCACTATTAGGTTACAAGCAAGGTGTTTTAACAACCACTGCATGTTATACAGCGGCAGTTTCCCTAAGGAGTCGGGGCAGCACACGCATGTAATGCAACATTGTAGAGGCTTGGGCTAGTCGGTACATACTGGACTTGGGAACCGCGCTAAAAACGAAGGACAAGAAGGGTTGGTGCGTGTTTCCCTTCTTGTCCTTCATTTTTCGCGCTGTTCTCCTGTCGAGCCTGCTATGCAGCTCGACCCAACGGGAGGAGCTCCTTGGCACGTATGTTAAGGAGGACTGCAAGCATAAGAAAGCCATGCGCTACAGCTAGCGAAAGGGCAGAAACCATGAGATGAAACTCTTCGAGTATGATTCGCAATTCTTTCTAGTCGGGCGTGGCAAACCCTGAAACGCTGTATGCCAGAGCGAAGAGGCAGCAGCGTACTCAATTCCGCTGGTTGGTATATATCTAGGGAAAAAAAACAGATTTACCAGCATGACATGGGACATATGAAGAAGCAGGACAGATCGCTGGAAATGCTTTATTTCAGGAAGCATACAAAGGCATTTGAAGAAAAACACACGAGGAAAAAAATATCAGTACTTATAAAAATAATCTATTATCTAGTCTAATAACCCATCTATGTAAACGTTGATGCCTGCTGTACGAATTTTTATTTATTCATTCATTTCGTACAGCCAGCCTGTTTTACAGGCCCTAGGCAGGAGTGGGATGTACATAATAGGTTTAAGAAGCTAATAACATGTGAAACACAAAAAAGAATGTAAAAAAATGTGGAAACAAGCAAAGCGTCATCTCGTTACAATGCAAAAAAAGAAGAAACAACATTGAAAAAAGGGGATAAAAGAGAGCAAGGAAGATATCGAGGAAATCTGCAATACAGCACACGTTTACACAATGGCTTATACACACAAAAATAAGGCTGTTTATTGTGAATACTCTAGAAAGGTTGAGTACTGAGTGTAAGCCTGACGCATGAATGACGCGAATACTGCGCGTTATGACGTAGACATCAGTTCGCGCAGTCGTAAACAGACATTTCCATTTTAATGTCCTGAAGGATGAATTGATCCTGATGCAATAACGTAGAACTGTCGACTGGCCGTGCTTTCTCGATACGAGAACTATTGACACCGAACTCGCTTAAGATCACAGTGCGACTTATACATCTAATACAGCGGACTAACGTTTGCGGGCTGCAGGCTAACTTTCGCATGTTGGCAAAGTTTCGTCAGATCACGGGACCACCACCCTCTAACCGCCGTAATAAACATCTGCTGTCTTCTTTATAACAGAAGACAAAATGATCTCAGCACTAAATTATTGTTAGTGTTTATTGAACAATGCAAATCTAACAGACTACAGAGGCGCTATACATCGTTTAAATGTCAAAAGTGAACGCCAGGGACTTATAAATGCGAAAAAACATAACGAAGACGTTAAAAAAGAAAGTAAGACTGAGGGTATAGAACATGACTCACGTCAATCATAACCTGTTATTGCCGATCAAATGCGAAAACCGTTTTGAAGCAACCGTCTCAAAAAAGAATGCAAACATTATTATTTATTTTGTATTTATTGTGTGCTCGAGAAGTTCCTAAAGTGACTAAGGTACCGAATCCAAAGCGATGCAAAATTTTGTGCCAGTACTCCTTCACGAGAAGAAAATGAGTGTCATGGAAAAGCGGAATAACCTCCACAGAATGTGAACGCCCTGACATTTTTGTACCAGAAACAAGAACTCTTTTTTTTTTCAATTGCTACGTGATTTATTTTAATGTAGTTGTTTTGTTTTGTTTTCTTGCTTATTGCAAAGACGCCGATGTGGTTGCGCTGTTAAGGTTTCATGTCCTTTCTTTTTGTTTTTGCAGTCAATAAAAGTGATGTGCTAGAAAACGAGTCAGTGCTGTTCTTCGAAAATTTCTTCGTCAGACTTTGATTTCAGCTGAAACCAAATGAGCGTTTAGCTTAACGCGTAAAAATAGAAAAATATTTCCGCATGCTTCAAGGCGCGTTCTGCTATATTTAGTACGATAAAAAACTATGAGGAGAAACGCGTCATTGTCAAAAAATGTGTCAGGAAGGTGATGGCATATTACACCATCGCTTACATTTTTGGCTTTGAAACATTCATGCCGTCGAAACTTTATATACACTTTCTAATGTGCATGTGCAAGGAAATATTTAAATAAGATATGAGACGCATCTATTTTAAAGACGGATATGAATATACGTTTATTGAACGGCGTCAAATAACTACCAGTATTCGTGATGTTCATAATCATAATTTTGCTGCGTTGTACTGATGTACGAGGGGAAGTCAACAAGTAAAGGGACTTTAGGCAAAAGGTACATTTATTCTAATGACAGAAAACTGAAACAGACATTATTTTCTACATAACCTCCCTGTACTTCAACGCACTTTGCTCAATGTTTCACAAGTTTTTTGATTCCTTCGGCAAAAAGATTTTGGGTTGCACAAGTAACCAATTTTGCACCTCATGAATTACTTCTGAATCGGTTGCAAATCTTCTTATCCTGAGCACTTCCTTCAATTGTCCAAACATATGAAAATCGCTTGGAGCCAGGTATGCACTGTATGGCGGCTGTTCCAGCAATTCGAATCCCAACTCCTTTATTGTTTCGGCCGTCCGTTTGGCAGAATGTGGCCGAGCGTTATCTTGCTGCAGGATATCTTTTCGCAGTTTTCCACGGCGTTTGGATCTGATTAACAAGCGTGGTGTCAGCGCGCACAAGCAAACATGAATAGATCACACCCGATGACCGCAGACAACCACTGTCAAAACGCGGGCGTGGGGAAGCGCGGCCGCCGCCGCCGCGAGCGAAGGTTCGTGCGGTCTATCGCTTCAACGGAAACTGAGCGGCGTAAGCACAGCGCATACAAAGGTCAGAGCCGTGTGGACATCGCTTTCAAGATACGGTGCGCGCGACAACACCGACAGCCGGCACAGGGGCAAAGTACAAGAACGCATTTGTTGGCAGGTTACCCTTGCGCCCGTTTGCAAGATACGCATTTGGTGCCGCAGCACAGCGTCGCCCCCCCCCTCCCATACCCCCACGGCCTTTCGCGCGGCGGAATCGCGTTTGCTCTCCGCTGTGCGTTCGCTCTCCGTGAAGGCGCGCGTCCCCGGCGCGCATTCCATCGCACATACGGCGCGCGGCGACGATTTTATCGCCCTTGGACTTTCTACGGAACCTCACGGTGACGACGACGGCGACGCCAACGGCACAAATCCGCTGGAAGTGTCCATATAATTGCTATCGCAATAAAATAAGGAAGTAATACAGGCGTTCACTGACTCCGGGGGATACCAAATAACGCAATAACGCTTCCGTGGCCTTCTGCTTAGATATCGAGTCACGTCTGCTGTAGGACTATCTCTTCCGGCAGATGTCGGCCGTCGAACTTGTTGAGCACAGATGCCAGATACCAAAAGCCGAATCAGGATTAGGAGAAGTAGACAAGTCCCGCCAAAGGAATGACAGATATATATTGATTTGGTATAAGCACCTGGGCCCACGTATTAACAAAACTTCTACAATGCAGGAGCATTTCTTCGTTGGCTGGCTTCCGGGCTTTCCCAACCCATGACAGCGATCTGAGTGATAAAGAGATGATCACCGCCGCCAAGACTAACCACATGTAGCATGCAAGCAATAGAAGTTTTGTCAATGTGACTTAACGGCTATTGAACAAAGGGAAATCATTGAAGAAGGGATTATTTTTTTGGCGACGCACTGTTCAGAGCGGTGGACGTCTGTACCAATCTGATAATAAGGTACAAACGAATTACTTGTCGCTTTCTGAAATCGCGCTATGCAGTTAAATCCAGATATAAATTCGTTTAATTTCGTTATAAGCGAGTTCGGGTGTATACGGAATCATATCTGATATATCGAACTATATTTGGCACACAAGCCTGCCCGTTATCGCCAGCTTCGACGGTATACACAACAAATCTTCACGCATTAGATGCTGCGACGGAATTTTCATTCTCATTTGCTATATGAATTGAAGGCGAGTTTAGAAATGCTAGTTGCGTCGGTGAGCTTTCAGGCTTTTGTTCACTAACTAAGCGTAAATTTATGTGGCGTAAGTAAAGATGACTATTTGCAGAGGCAACAATTTAACTCTATGGCGCATATTGATAATTCAGCAACGCTGACCCCTTTTTATTATGGACACGAAACAGCTTATAATTCTAAATAATATATTCGCTTGCCACATCAGTCTCCTTAGGTTCGTACTTTCATTAACTCACTAACTTTGATAACAGATCATGACCATTTAAAAATCGAGGACATTCGATATTCTGAACATACCCCGGTTATAAATAATGCGACTATGCTTGTGGTTCCTATTCAACATGTGTGGGGGGACGTGCGCCGCTATTCCAGCGATAAATCTTTCTGAACTGTACTTTTCTTTTTAGCGCGAAACAAGGGTAAATAGAGCGCCACTTTGTTCGCTTACTTGGTTATGGAGTGAAAAGAAAGAATGAACCGGAAGTGCACTTTCTTTTTTCAGCCCGAGTGGCAGTGTAATCAACCGCAGCTATGTCTGGTTAACTTACTTGTCTTTCTTTAATCCCAGCACTCACTAGGTTACCTAACCTACTACGGCCGCAGTTAGGCTCAACGAAATAAATAAGAACGGGCACGTGGCCAAAATGAGTTCGTTCAAACGAACAAGTGAACCAATTTAGTACGATGCGACATGTATACCATCTCTGCACTGCGAAAACGTTTAATTAAAGTTCGGAATGCGTGACGCTTTTCCCGTGTCCGGAGCTACCAAAGCCTCACTTGAAAAATATTGCTCCGGGGCAGTGCGCTACAAGACAAGGAAGAACGCCTGAATTTTTATTTACGCATTTCGTTTTAGACCACGTTTTAACAGACGTTAGCTGCAAGGACGTAAAAACAGCTTGATCAAAGCAATCTGGCTATCTTTTGAGGCCCACAACTCATCCGCCAGGAGATGGCTACTCAGGCTTGTCTGTACCTCGGTGTTCATTCAACTTGACGGGATTTCAATTAGCCCCTCACAGTCACGAAGTACGCTACAGCCAATAAATGAACGCGGAAAATAAAGGGCGTCCCAGGTTATAAGCTGTTCCGAGTTTTGGCTTAACGTAGTCAGATGCCAGTCTATGCAGCGCACGGCTCTAACGAGCCAAGAATGACTAGCGCATTTCGAATGGCAAGAACGGTCGTCGCCGTGCACGTATGCCTGGCGCTCCTGTTACCAGCGGTCTTGGGCCTCGGTGAACACAAGCTCCACAGAAACAAGACGAATGCATTACAGGTGAGGAACAGGTTGCCGCTGGTGCGAGGAATATTTAATTTAAGATGTTACAAACGGGCGCATGCTTATAGGGGAGTCCTTGCTGTTTCCTTGTTCGTATAACTACGAAAATCTGCCGGAATGCTGACTCAACAGACACGGTGCTCATATTCTTGTCCGTGTGACCCTCGCGTCATTACGCAATGCATGGGTGGTGTTAAAATTTAGCGCTTCCATTGCTGTTTTGCACCAGCACAGTGACGGGTAAACTCATTTCTCCGTACAGATTCATTATCGTAGTCAAGGCAGATTGGGAGCCACGCACGGTACCTTCAATTTACTGCTGGCTTCGAACGTTGCTGTAGCTTCTTCACCAATGTAATTGAAGCTCATTCTCGCAGGGGCGTCTGCGTCAGCAGGCGTTTGGTGTGTTGCGACACCACGGACCCGAGCACATGAGGGTTGGACCTTCCCACACTTACACGCTTAACCGTGCGTGGCTTAGCCGTGTCCGGGGAAAAGGGGATCGTGGGGGTTGAGCCGATGCCGGGAGTTTGGACCTTTATGGCCCCCCCGGCGAAGGCAACACACCTTTTTGGCCTCCGCTTCACGTAGACGGCACCCCCGGACTGACCCACCCGGGGGAAATCGGTAGTTGCCTTTTCCTATCCTTCTCTTCAATCTTCGTCTTTCTCTCTCACTTTCAATCTTTCCTGTCTTCTCCTCTCTTCTATTTACTTCCGACTTTCCAGGCAGCAAGGGTTAAGCTGGTGCAGTTTATCCAAACTTGGGTCTATTATATTAGGTTATAGTAGCTAAGTACAGTTGGCGTCTTCGTACGTTAACAAAACACTATTAAGTATTTTCGTGGCCATGTACGCAGCAGGTTACATTCCATTTTCGTGGAAGGAAAGTGTTATCATCCCTATACATAAACAAGGCAAGGACCCATCCTTAGCCAGTAGTTATAGGCCAATAGCATTGACAAGCTGTATTTGCAAGTTATTCGAAAAAATTCCTAGACCCCTTCCAATGTGGTTTCAGGGAAGGTATGTCCACAACAGACCACCTTGTTTGCATTGAGTCTTATATTAGAGATGCTTTTATACATAAACAGTTCTGTCTCTCAGTATTTCTGGACCTAGAAAAGGCTTACGATACGACATGGCGCTACTGAATCCTCCGAGATCTTTCGGCGATGGGTGTCCGTGGCAACATGTTAAACACAATCGAAAGTTATCTTTCTAATCGTACATTCCGCGTAAGAGTGGGTAACGCTATGTCTAGGCCCTTCACCCAAGAGATCGTTGTACCGCAAGGGGGCGTGCTTAGTCGCACGCTATTTATTGTCAAAATGAACTGCCTGCATACAGTCATTCCACGCACAATGTTTTATTCCGTTTATGTCGACGACGTGCAAATAGCCTTCAAGTCATGCAATATTGCCATCTGCGAACGACAAGTGCAGCTTGGAATGAACAAATCGTCCAAATGAGCAGATGAAAATGGTTTTAAAGTATAAATGCCCAGAAGAGCACTTGCATACTCTTTACAAACAAGAGAGGCGTAACGCCTGTCCCAAGTATTGAAATCAAAGGAGATGCGCTCTCTGTGAGCAGTGAGCACAAGTTTTTAGGAATAATTTTAGATTATAAACTCACATTTATTCCCCATCTTAAGCATTTGAGGGCAAAACGCTTCAAGACAATGAACATTTTTAAACTTCTGTCGCGCACAACATGGGGCAGTGACCGAAAGTGTTTGCTTAACCTGTATAACAGTCTTGTCCGCTCGCGCCTTGATTACGGGTCTATAATTTATAATTCAGCAACGCCAAGTGCATTAAAAATCCTAGACCCCGTCCACCATCTGGGTATCCGCCTCGCGACTGGTGCTTTCAGGACAAGTCCTATCCAGAGCCTCTACGTAGAATCGAATCAGTGGTCTCTTCATCTGCAGTGGTCATACAGCAGTTTTACATATTTCCTGAAAGTACAAACGAACATTGAACATCCTTCTTATTGAACAATAAACGACGTGACCGCTGCCACACTCTTCCGTAACCGACCTGCAGCGAGAAAGCCGTTCTCTTTGCGTGTAAGAAACCTCAGTGAGGAAATGGGTGTTCCAGTTCTTGAACAATGTACTATGACTCCAGCGAAACTGTTACCGCCGTGGCAGTGGCAACTCATAGATTGCGATACATCGTTTGTAGAGGTCACTTAACACGCGCCAGAAGCACACATTCAAATTCATTTCTTAGAACTCCAGTCCAAGTACTCGTGTACAGACGTTTACATAGACGCTTCCAAGTCACATACGGGGTGTCTTATGCAGCCGTCGGCCCATCCTTCTCGGAATCTGGTGTACTCCACCCGGAAACGAGTATCTTTACGGCTGACGCCCATGCACTATTATCGGTTGTTCATAAAATAAGGAAATCAAAACTTCAAAAAGCAATTGTATTTACAGACTCCCTAAGCGTCGTGAAAGCCCTGATGTCACTTTGCAAACACAAAAATCCTGTACTCACTGAGCTCTATCCCACTCTATGCAGAGCGTATATATCAAACCAGCATGTCATTATATGCTGGGTACCGGGCCATAGAGACATCGAGGGCAATGTGCTAGCAGACCAGTTGGCCACATCAACTACATCGCAAGCTATTAATCCTGCCACTGTTATTCCCTCCACAGATCTGAAGCCTTTTTTTGCGAAGGAAACTGCGAGGCCACTGGCAGTGCCTGTGGGATGCTGAAACAAATAATAAGCTTCACTTGATAAGGCCACAGATAGGTTTCTGGGCCTCCACAACGAAAACACGGCGAACTGATGTCCTATTCTGTCGACTCAGAATAGGACATACATATGGCACCCACAGTTTTTTGCTTACTGGCGATGAACCACCAACCTGTGGTAGATGTGGTGAGAGGCTGACCGTCCTCCATGTCCTCCTGGAGTGTCGCGAAGTCGAAACGGAGAGAAGGATACATTTTCCTGTAGCATACCACTATCATATCCCTCTTGATACCATGATGTTTATTGGTGAACAACCTCTTTTTAATGCCAAAACAGTCCTCAGTTTCTTGAACTATGTTGTGCTGCATGTTATTAGCCCAATAAGTTCGTAGCGCATCCTCTCTCCAGAGCATGCCGCTGTGATGGCTTATTTTTATAGCACATGCCTTCAGGCCCTTGTGTTTCAAAGGCTCTGTTTATGCACTTGTGCTTCTGACCAATTCTGGCATCTGTTATATTTTGTAAATCGTATCTTTCTTCCTCAATGCATTCTTCATTTTCATAGTACACCTCATTGGTCACTGCCATGATTTTTGTACATATATATTTTACGCACTTTTTGTTTAGGCCCCTTTACAGCCACGCCTCGTCTACATCTCAGAATTCATCGCTCCACTGCAAACTCACAAACACTGGCATGGCGCTCTTTGGCCATAACTGGCCCTTGCGTCATTAAACACTATACATCATCATCATCATCATAATTGAAGCTCATATCTCATTGAAAATCCGTTCTGTGGCAGTGATTACTGTCATCGGCATCTAATCGCTAACATTCGACTTTGGCCTCGACACTATGGGGAAAAATGATCAGTACCACATGCGCTGAGGAAATCAGTTTAGGTGAAGCTATCATTGGTGTTTATGACGACTGAGATTCGAGCACCTTGGAAGAGATTCGGGTTACTAAAAGGAGGATGTGCAAACAAAGACCCAAGGAGGAACCGAAAAGGACGACGTTTGTGATTTTCTTTTCGTTCCTAGTTGCTGTGAGTGTTTAGCACGCCCGCCTTTGCCTGCCTTTTAGTATCAATTGTGTTTGCGAGGAATGCTGCTCTTTTTTAGAGACGATTTACAAGTATGAAGCGTATGACCAAGTTGCACGAGAATTGCCTCACTCAACGTAAACTTTGGTCACTGCAGCACGCGGATCCCACGCATGACTACAAAGGAATGATGACGATGGAATGATTACAATGAAATGATGACAACTTTCTGGTGACACTGGTGTGACGACGGCAGAAGGAAGACGATGGCAAGACGACGATGGATTGATGATGACGTAATGACGACGTCAGAGTGTCGATGACGGAACGATAACGGTGGTATGGCAATGAAGGAGTGAAGATCACAGAGTGACGACGGAGAAATTACGATGCCTTTGAAAAGAAGGAGTGAGGAAGGGCGATGGGAATGAAGGCGACGAAATGACGTCAAAGGAATGACCACGTCGGCGTGACGGTGAAGGTGTGTTTGCGTTGGAGCTCACGTCTGCGTTCGCGTAGATCACCTCCTACCACCACGAGCTGCCTCGATCGATCGCTTTGCACTATATTCCGCTGTGGCTCAAAGTATAACCCAGGACAGGTCAGTTATTGAAAACAGCCGCAGTATGACCAAACCAGGTATGACCAATGAGCGACCAACACGTGGTAATGAGCTGTCGCTGGCGCAATGAATTACAAATGCAATATGTGAGACGGCTGCAAAAAGGCCTGAAGTTGGTCGCCCTAGAATGTGTAAGATATATATGAAAGCGCGACAATGGCTGCGTGCAGAGGTGTAGTGAACACGATAAAGGGTTCTAGATAAGTTGCGAGGTAATCGAAATTAAGAAACTGTGAACGTGGCATTGGGGATGGCTTGCCAGAAGCACTATTCGCTCACCATGTTGTCCTTGCTTGCAACGATCTAGATTCACATGCTATGCTAAGTATGATGTCGCAACAACAGCCGCCGATGGTAGGCTGCGCTACGAACCATCTGGGTGTTTATGAAAGAGTCATTCATTTGAACCCAAGCTGAAAAGGTGAGCATAGATACCCAAGAAGCATTGGTAATTAAAAACCACCATGATGTGATAAAGGCAACACTAAATACAAACACTAAATCAGTTAATACTGATAAGGTATTCTTTTAGAACTCTATGTTCATCACTCTCGTGGTAAGAGGTTGATTACTAGAGAATAAAATGAAGGCCTAACATAAATGTTTCAAATATTTCACCAAGACCGCAGCGCCGCACGTCAGTCTGACGTCACAAATTTCAAAGCATGTTACCGTGTTTAAACCATTATGGAGCAACAAATGTTCACTAAACTTGGCGAGTCCACTCTTTGACTTCTTCAGGATACGACCTAATCCATCTTTAAAAATAAAAAAATTGAATGCCCTAACATGCGCCGTCCAAATCCATGACATCGTGGCTGGCTGGTTCGAGATCATTAAGGCGTCACCGCCACCATGTCTTTCGTTTCTGCGTGTTTTGGGACTTATCAAGCGTGCTCTCACTGTAACATTGACATTTTTGACAATGTGGGAGCGTAATTTACTAATTAACCTGAATTAATGTTTCTCTTTAGTGCCCCTTTCATGTGCCAAAAAAGCAAGAGCGAGAGAATGGCATACAACATCGGCAAAGAATAGTGATAGAGCAGACGTGGCTGTCCACGCAGAAATTTCCCTGAAATGTTTCGGGGCAAGATGGCACCTGCTCATTAAAACACTCCATTCAATCACTCTAGCTTCTCTAGGTTGCGTTACTACAATGGAGTCAAGATATGTTTGTCTGTGGACGCTACAAGAGGGGGGGGGGGGGGGGGGGGGCAGATTTTAAACGTCCATCGAACACACAATCGAGAGAGAGAAAGGGCAGCGAGAGCTCTCCAGCAGGAAGACTGCAGAAGAGAGGATGATGGCTAGACAGGTTGACACTCTTCATCTGTCTATCTTGTCCAATGTCATAACATTCGTTGACGTTGCTCGTTGATAAGTGGCGTTTAATTAACCCTGCAAGCGAAGTTTTGCAGCTGGCGCTTGTGGGCTTATCATTTCAACAGAGCGCTAATTTGGTCCGGTAGGGCGTACTTACACAACGAAAGAAAACAAAGCTTTTCGATGCATCCGTGGCAGACGACGCACACAGGACTCGTGCCGTCTGCTTTATGTCGTTTATCTTCCCTTTGAAGGGTGTTCTTTTTCTTTATTGCTTCTCATCTAACCTGCTTGGAAGCTGCACTGAGTCAATCTACTGTCAACATCGCGGCATCGCTTGCGTAATTCTGTGCGCAGATTTTTGAGATCTTTCCGGACGCTGTAGCCCTGTACACTTCCAGCAACGACCCGAGCCTGAAGTGTGTGACCGCCGACCGGACAGAATACGAGCCGAACAAAACGGTCACTTACACTTGGAATCTGCACAGTGACCAAGAGTCAAAAAAGTAAGGTGCTTCCATAAGTGAAACATCAGTCTGCAGTTACTCCCTAAAGACTACGTCAAGGTGTAAATATTCTATAATGCTACAAAATGCTTAGTTCAATGGAATGATATACTAATTTCTACGTTGCTAACAATGCTCGACGAAGGGGGCATCCTAGTCCTTATCAACCGCGAAAAGTAGCAAGTAAGTACAGTTAACGAAGAGTCACTTGCGTACTTAGGCTTACTATATTACTACTTACGTATTAAAACATTAAATCCAGTCACTAGAACTGACTACCATAGCTTGCGGTAATACAGCGATATCAATATTTGTTTGTCTGCACACAGATCGCCGATGACACTGGCGTCAATAATAAGTAATTAGCATTTAGCATCTCTAGGAACTCTTACTTTAGACTACTTTTGCTCCATTTTCGCTGCTTCTTTCTGGCAATTGACCAGAAAAGCCGTTAATAGCAAATAGATATAGCAGAACACCGCGAAGGAAACCTGCTTTTAATCAGATTGTTTTCATGGTGACCCCTGCAGAGACACGTTCGTGGTCGAATATCAACCCGGCCCTGCACAAGACACGGCAATTGCCATTGTCAACCATGGTGAGCACGTCGTTTTTAAATATTTTTGTTTGGTTCTCTCAGTACTTCAACAAAAACTAAACTAACAAAACAGGACAGTGCAACCCCAGGACAAAACAATACGTGGGCTGCCCCTACTGGAACGTTGGTATACAGTTCAATTATTCCATATCTCTTCCGCACAACTTTACATGAAATGTGTACGGGATACATATCGATTCTATAGAAATTTTAAGAAAAGCTCGCGTAAACTTTGACGTACGCATGAGTGGAAATTTCGTTCCTTTAGTGAACCAACTCGAAACCAATCAGTTCAAAAGGACACACTCAGATTCATTCGAGTTCGATATTTTATCAGCATGTTATTATGTTTGATTGTTTTTGTTGCAGACAAGAAGCATCCCACGTTAGTCAAGTTTGACTACACCAATAATAAGAACTGCGTCGTTGCAAATTTCCCATACAAGGGCGAAGGTAAGAACTTGATCTCACAGTATCGCTAACTTATTTCACCATACAAATCACTTGAATGCTAATGAAATTGCTGCCGTTGAGAACATTTGTTCAAAGCGTATTCACATTACGTAAAATAAATAATATGGCTAATGATGCAAAATAAACTAAAAGTGAACTAAGAAAAACACGTAAACTTCAAACACGTAAACTTAAAGAAGGCTGAAAATAGGTTGCTAGAAAGAATAAATTGACAAGATCCCTAGTGGTTTTTTTTTTTATCGCCCCTAGTAGCATTGATTTTCACGCATGTACGGACCATGAACTGTTCTTTCACTTCTGCTCAACAAACAGCAGTTGTTAGAGAGCACTTGTGCTGTTTTCTGACCTGTCCGTAAAATTGTTTTGCACATTTGGAATTTATTCAAGCTCCATATATAATCAAGCTAGATCACCGAGCAGGATGACATTCTAAATCCTATGTGGATTTCCTTCTGTTTAGCGGCCGTGTACACACTGCTTGTCAGTCCAGGTGTACAGGAAGAATTGATTGCTAACGCGGAAATACTCATGTACGTACGCCCTGTAGGACATTTTACAACCTTGAGAGCAAGCTTTGCACCATAACTACTATCTCAATACTATTGTAACATAGTAGTGACGGTGAACAACACAGTAGCAAATACTGTGTATCACAAAACTCTCTTTATTGGGCGAACTTGTGCCCTTAAAAGCAAGTGACATTCAAAGCATAACGATAGCAGCGAACACTGTCTGCGATCGTCAGAAATCTGATCAGAGGGGCAAGCGCGTCGGCTTTTATGCATGACGCGTCGAAGGTTCCAGCGTAGACGCTGGTGCCCACATGCCTTCCAGAAAGTGCTACCCAATTCGCGTGGCGCATACGATCAGATAACACAAGGTTCGGTGACAAAAGACAACGGATAGAACTATCGATAACATTCGAGAAACTTCCGATACATGCAGTCAGAGCCGGTATTTTGTAGCGATGCCTTTCCGGTGCTAATGCATTTTCGCGCTTATCGCGCTTTGTCAGTGGTCAGAGCGACGGTCCGCTCGCGTTATCAACGGGATCAGCCGGCCGTGAGCGGTGGATGATAAGACTAGTACAGAATAAGTCATAAGGCATCGCTACAAAATACCGGCCCAGGTCCTGCGCTGAGCGATTACGTTTAACATTTGTTAGCCGGTGAAAAGCGCTCACCGGAGAAAGATAAGCAAGTACACGTCTCAATATAGAACGGAGAAATCGTTTTATTGCGGTAGCAATTATATGGACACTCCAAAGCGGATTTCTGCCGTCGGCGTCGCCGTCGCCGTGAGGCTCCGTATAACGTCAATGGCGATGAAATAGTCGCCGCGCGCCGGACGCTGTATGTGCTAGTGAAATGGCGCGAGGGACGCGCGCTTTCACGGGGAGTGAACGCACGGCGGAGAACAAACGCGCGTTTTGCGCCGTGCTCCCTGAAGGGCTGAAGAATTAAGCGTCTCTTTCCTCCTTTACAATCACCATATATGTAGAGCAAGCACGACTTCTTTGGCGCTGAGCCGTGCTCCCTCAAGGGCTGCAGAAGATAGCGTCAACCTTTCCCTTTCCACACGAACCACTTAAGGCTCATTCACACCGGCGACTTGAGGAGGTCGTGCGACCATTTGCGACTCGCGAACAAAAAGCGACCGAAGGCGACTAATGTTCACACCGGCAAACCCGGATGAGCGCGACCTGCAAGTTGCAATCCCGGACATTCTCGTTCTTCAGCGAGAATTCTAGGGATCTACGCAGTTAGCGCGCACTTCGCTGGCACTGTGTAAATTGGTTTCGCGTTCCGGCAACAGCCATGGATTTTAATTCGAGCGATGGCTGGATTTTGATTCGAGCGAACAGGAAGACGTCGTCCCTGTGCTGATGTGCTCCGCCGGGGTGTCAGCTGTGGCAGCGCGGAAGCCTCCGAGGAAAACGCGACGCTCGTGGGTGCGTGCGTGCCTCCGCTCGCGTGAAGTGACCGGCCACGCAAGCCGCCTCCTGCCCGAACTTTGTGCGCATGACAACGAGTATTATCGAGAGCAAGTTGTAATTTCTAGTTCGCATTGCGTGTTATTCGGTGCATAATATTAAAGCAAAGCTGTTCACCCGCTGTTCACCTTTGGGTGGCGTGCTCATCCAACGAACGGCAGCTGGAAAAAGGGTTTGTGTTGTGCTTTCTTTTCCTGCTGTTTAGCTTCCAGCGAATACGACCGCGTACATTCGACACGTTGCTGCAACTGCTGCGTCCCAGAATAACAAGACAAGACACCAATTACCGGCCTGTAGCCTGCATATCGTGACGCGGACATTGCATTTGGCGTGGACGACGACACACATCACTTTCGGCGTGACGCTGATTGGTTGAGCAGCTTTGCGACCACGGTCGTGCCACTGAAAAATCGCGCAGTGAGCGACTGGCCCAAAATGGTCGCTTTTCGAGAAAAGCGACCATTTGCGACCATTTGCGACTGGTCGCTTTGCGACCAACTTGGTCGCGCGACCACTGTCAATCGCTGGTGTGAATGAGCCTTTACTACTACGCGACTTCTTCCGACGTGCGACAGGCCGTGGGGGAGGGGGGGGAGCGTGGGGTTGGGAAGGGAGGCGACGTTTAGCTGCGGCACCAAATGCCTAATTTATATAAAAACGTTTTGAGGCGAGAAAATGGTAAAGACTTCCGATGCTGCTCGACGAGTCTCTCGTTCTGATCTCGTCGAAAACCTCCGAGCCGTCCCCAGAGGCACCAGCAACAGTCACCAACGCCGCGCGCGTTTGATGCGAACGCGGGCAAAACGCCGACGGCGTCGACAACAGGTCTGCGTGTTGCCGGTGCTGCTGCATGTCCAAGTTTATACAGCTGATAAAACTACGATCCTTACTCCGTATAGCTCTCTACTAATTTGCTATCGCAATTGATGCTTCGCCTTTCGGGTGAAACTGCGACAACTTTTTCTCGGCAACGACTGCACCGATTTTGAGGAGGTTTGTTGCATTTAAATAAAAAGCTAAGATCGAGTAAATATAGGAAGAGAATGTTCAGTTCATGTGATCAATATTTCAGAAAAATTCCTGAAAGCTTTTGAGTGTCAGCAAACTCAAGTAACAAGTTTACAAGTCTGTAACTCGGTAACAAAAAATTATATCGCGATTCTGTAGACTGCAACTGATATTACAGCTAAAGCTGACATAATTCATGCGTTATGCATCGCTATGAGATATACCATAATTTGTAAATTGGACTTTTGCAATTGCTTTGCCAATAATTTAACAAATTTTATGCAAGCAGCAAATTAGTGTACAAGGGGGGTTCATTAAAGATTTTCCCTGACCCACCTTTATTTATTGCAGGATTCTGAAATCGTGCTTGCGTAATGAAATCTCTGTATAGTTTACATGCCAATTTGGAACTCTGTACTGATGACGATTTTTCATTTGCAAGTGTTGTAGTGGAACTACGTGGGATAACAAACCCATTGGAATAAAGAGCAGTCATCAAGCTCCTTTATTTGAAATGCCCCACACCAAGGCAGACGTTTGATCAGATGAAAGACGTGTGTGGGGAATGTGATGTCTGACTTCGGTGGAAACAGCTGCACTCCGCTATCGACGAAGACAACACCCAAAGCGTGGAAGCCGCAATTTTGGAATATCGCCGCGTAACCATTCGAGACCTAACCCAAAATGTCAAGATTAGTGTAGGGTACATGAAAAAAAATCATTTGAGACAACCTTCGCATGCGTTAGGCATCCACTCGCTGGGTTTCCCGGCTGCACATGCCTTTCCAGAAGCAGGAACGAATACAATGCTCCTAGGCACTTTTGACAATATGCCGTGGAGATCAGGAGGACTGATCACACAGGATGAAAGCTGGGTCCATCAATATCTTCTTCTTTCTGGGGTTTTTACGTGCCAAAACCAGTTCTGATTATGAGGCACGCTGTAGTGGAGGGCTCCGGATTAATTTTGACCACCTGGGGTTCGTTAACGTGCGCTACAACGCAAGCACACGGGCGTTTTTGCATTTCGCCTCCATCGAAATGCGACCGCCGCGGCCGGGATTCGATCCCTCGACCTCGTGCTCAGCAGCGCAACGCCTTAGCTAACTGAGCCACCGCGGCCACAAAAGTGCAGTCGATGCAATGGAAGCATCCAGACTCGCCGCCTCTAAAGAAGGCATTCGGCCGGCATGGTCATGCTCACAGTCTTTTGGGGAAGCACGGAGTAAATTTGATAGATCTCTTAGCAAAGGGTACCGCTATTACTGGGGCATACTATGTACATACGTAATAATATGTCTTAATATGTCTTTATATGTTACATGCCAATTTGGAGCTCTGAGCTGATAAGGATCTTTCTTTTGCAAGTGATGGCGTGGTGCTAGATGGTGCTGCTGCGGAAATTTCAGGAGGCCGTCAAGACCAAGAGACGTGGCATGCTCACCATAGGTGTCCGCCTTCTGCGAGACAATGCCCCAGTTCACAACTTTCATGTTGTCCAGATGGAAGCACGCAGCTGTGGGTTAGAAATTCTACCGCATGCCCCTTATTTACCCGGCCTCCCACCATCGGACTTCCACCTGCTTACAATAATGAAGTCATTTTTGAAGGGCAAGCGTTTTCCAGATGATGAGACTGATTTTCGAAGTCACAACGTGGCTTCCAGAGTTATCTGTCGATCTCTACACGCGAGGTGTTTACATTTACATAAAGAGATGGAGAAGTGCGTGTCCCAATGTGACATCTATCTAGAGAAGGCCTAGTAAATGTACCAAGTTTCGTTTCTCTCGGTCCAGATGAAGTGGGTCAGGAAAAATCTTTAATTAACGCCCCTTGCATGAAACTTGGCCGCTTTAGAGGCTCTAACAGATATAGTTTACACAGATGCGACATCTGTTTTTGGCGCACCGTTGCGGGTTTTTAAACTTGGTGTTTCTATTTTTTAAGGCTTACTGAGATTCGGCAATTTTAGTCAAATATTTGAAGCCCTAAATCGAAATTCGGCTTCCTAGAGTTGCTAGAATTTAACTTTCTCTCTGTGTGTGTGTGTGAGATACCACAGGTGTCATCAAAATTGGTCCAGTGGTTGTCCAATGAAAGCGCATCTGCGGTTTACATCTATTCCAAGAGAAAAATCGAAGTTGAGCTCGAGCTTGAGCTTCCTCTTAAGGCAGTAAAAAATCATTCTACTTGACTGCGAGTTCAAACTATACGTGCCATGAGAGACACGTCTTAGTTGAAATATGTGCATTAATTCTGACAATCTAGTGCGCAGTGAAATATCGAATACGAGAGATTGACATCGACAGCTAATAATGTTTATTTCACGCATCATGGTTCAAAACAGGCCGGTAATGTTGTACTAGCTTTACTGCATATTTTTATGTTATTAAGTCTTTCCACCGCTAAAATGTGGTCACATACAGTTGCATTTTTGTAGTAGCACAGTCTCTTAACGCGTACCGTGTGCAAGAGTGATGTTCTTGTTAACCTTATTTATTTATTTATTTATTTATTTATTTACTTATTTATTTATTTATTTATTTATTGTTATCTCTTTCTACTTCTGGCGTGCACAATGTAGGTCCAAAAACGCCATTAGGTCATTTCCTGCGTGAAATACTAATTTCAAGTATATATATATATATATATATATATATATATATATATGTGTGTGTGTGTGTGTGTGTGTGTGTGTGTGTGTGTGTGTGTGTGTGTGTGTGTGTGGTGTGTGTGTGTGTGTGTGTGTGTGTGTGTGTGTGTTTGTTGCTTTAATATGCCCGGCATTCGCCGGGCACAGGATGCACGCATATGGAAGCACGTATTTTGTTTCAGAAACACAGCCAATAAACACCTAATATGAGTTGTATTTCTTATTATTCGCTTTCAACTTCTAGTATGCATACTGTGGGTCCCAAAAGCATACGTGTCATCGTTTCCACAAGAATGCGTCGATCAGTTTGAAGACATATGCGACGCGGAAGTTCCAGCCTACCAAGAGGGCCTGTGTGACGACGCTCTCGGCGATGAATAAAAATATACGCACGTCCTGTACGCTCCAAATTCCCCTGCAATTTGTTTCTCACGTGACCCTCTAAAGCCCTACGAACATGCTTCCCGTCAAGAAAACTGTGGTTGCTTCTTCTGCAGTAAATACAGTATGTTTAGAACGGGCAGAATAAATGTTTCTAAAGCGATGGTTTCTTTGCTTCTTCCTCCAACTTCGTTGGCGCTGTATTGCCGTTTAGAGAACATATTTGGTCACTGGCCATCTGCCTATCATGGGCGAAGGAAGTGACTAGATGGGAGCATTCCGCAACACGAATGAAGCCAAACGAGGTCGCCCAACACACGATCGTCACTTCAAAGCGCGCGGTAGGTTTTAGTGTTCCCGATCCTTCCAGGCTGTGCAAGCAGGGCTGCCAAACAAATCGATTAAAAAAAATTCCTGCCGATCCCTCGCATCGTGGGAATCGACGAAAGCGAAGCGTTGTGTGCTGTTCGCTTTGATTGGCGGTAATTAGCCGCGATGTCGACGGCGAATGCCCAATTTCTTCAGCGTTTAGTACCGTACGAGATTGGTGAGTTGATGTTAAACGTTACCTTGCGTGCACCACTGCTGTTTGTTCGCGTAGTACACAGAAAACACAAAGCGAGACGTGTTTGTTTGAGGCGTTGTTGTGCCCCAATGTTCATAACCTCCGAGAAGGTTAGCGCTGTCATTCTCTCACACGGAACATCGCACCGGGGCGGAGGAGTTAAACTTTAGTTGGATTATGGGACTGTACGTGCCAAAACCACAATTCTATTATGAGGCACGCCGTATAGTGGCGGGCACTAGATTAATTTTCAGCCCCTGGGGCTCTTGAACGTGCCCCTACGTACAGGAGCGTTTTTTGTATTTCGCCCCAGTCGAAATGCGGCTGCCGGGGTCGGGAGCTTCTCCTCTGCCAACAACTTCTCCTTTGCCCGGCGGTGCCGGTCGCCCGTCACCGTCTCTTATCTCCACACGGCTCTGACCTCTGTATGCTTCTGTGCATTCGCCGCTCAGTTTCCGTTGAAGCGATAGACCGCGCGAACCTGCGCTTGCTGCCAGCGTTTTGACAGTCGTTGGCTGCGGTCATTCAGTGTGATCTATTCATGTTTGCTTGTGCGCGCTGACACCATGATGGTTAATTCAGTTTGTAAGCCAATGTGTATAAGTTTATGCAGCCGATAAAACTACTATCCCTACTCCGAATTGCCCTCTACTAATTTGCTATCGCAATCGGTGCTTCGCCTTTCGGGCGAAACTGCGACATTTTTTCAGCAATACCAGAAGCGTACCGTACTGTATCTTGAGCTTAACTTTATCCAGTTTTCCCGTAACCGCTCTCGTGTCTAGCAGTAGACGCGACACCGCCGTGGCTAATCACAGATAGCCCTTACGCAATAGAAGTTTTGTCATTGCAATACAAGGACGTACCGTGGGCGACTTAGTACTTATCAAGCGCAGTGAAGCCGAGCTTATCAGGTTATCTTTTCGGCTACGAGTCTTTCGCATCGGCCGACGTCTCTACTAATCTGATAACAAATAACAAATGGATTAACTGCCGCTTTCTGAAATCATGTTATACTGTCAAACCTGAATGAAGGTTGGTTTAAGCTCGTTATAGGGAAGTTTGGGCATATGCCAGATCACCGGATATATCGAACTATATTTATCCTGTTTGTTATAACCGGCTTCGACGATATACACAGCCGATCTTCACACATTAAGTCTCGCGCTGGAATTTCGTGCTAGTTTGTTATGAACTGAACGCCAGTTTACACATGCTCCGATGCGTCGGTGAGCTTTGAGGTTTTTGTTCATAAGTGTAAATTCATGAGGCGGAAGTAAACATGACTATTTGCATAGGTGCGTAATTGCCCGACCCAATGCAACCATCTAATTCTACGGTGTCATCATCATCATCAGCCTATATTTTATGTCCACTGCAGGACGAAGGCCTCTCCCTGCGATCTCCAATTACTCCTGTCTTGCGCTAGCGTATTCCAACTTGCGCCTGCAAATTTCCTAACTTCATCATCCCATCTGGTTTTCTGCCGACCTCGACTGCGCTTCCCTTCTCTTGGTATCCATTCTGTAACCCTAATGGTCCACCGGTTATCCATTCTACGCATTACATGGCCTGCCGCGGTGTATCGTTCACTAAATAATGCTAAGCCCCTTTTTTTTTGTCATAAGCAAAATGTAACTGATAGTTGTAAATAATGTACTAGCGTAAGTACCACAGTAGCCTTCTTAAGTTCACTCTCACTTTCACTCATCAACTTCACTCATCAACGTGGTCATTGCAAAATTCAAGACATTCGGTATGCTGAGTATGGCCCTGGTTAGAAATACTGTGACTATGCCCGCAGTTCAGAGAACTGTGTACTAAAAATGTGTGCGGAAGTACGCTGCTATTCCAGCTAGCACTTTTCCGAACTGCACTTTTTTAGTGGAGAAAAATAGGAAGTGAATCGAGTGCCCCATTGTTGGCTCGGATGGCTACCAAGTGGAAAGAAGGAGTGAAGCCTGCAGAAAGGTATTTTTCCTCGAGCTGCTGTGCAGTCAACCGTAACTTTCTCTTGTTAACCTGCCTGTCTTTCTTCAAATCCTATCGGTTTTTGTGTCACCACATCCAATGCGGCTAGTTAGGTTGAACGAGCGAAATAAGAACGTGTACGTGACAAAAGTGAGTTCGTTCACAAAAACAAGTTAACCGACGTTACAGGATGCGACATGTGAACTATTTTTGCCCAAAGCAGACAGTCAAGTGAAACTGTGGTAGCTCCTGGCAGGTGACAAGCGTCATGCATTCTGAATTCTTGATTAAATAATTTCCCTCGGTGGCAGGCAACCTATAAAACAAGAAGGCCTGAATTTATTTAATTTATTTCATTTTAGATTACGTTTTAGCATACGACATCTGCAAGGGCGTCAAATCAGCTTGATTGGAGCGATACAACTCTATTTTCAAGCCCATGTAATTTATTCACTATGAGACGGCTACTCAGGCTTGTCTCTAACTCAGTGTTCAATGAAATTGACGAGCTTTCAACTTGTCGCTGACAGCCCCGAACAACGCTAGCTGCATTAAATGAACGCCACAAATAAAAAGACGTCACAGCTTATAAGCTGGTCCGAGTTTTGTCCTAAGGTGGTCAGATTCCAAGCTGAATGTCTGTGCAGCGCACGGTTTCTAACAAACCAAGAATGACTAGCGCATTTCGAACGGATCGAACGGTCGTCGCCGTCCACGCATGCCTGGCGTTTATATTACCAGTCGCCTTGTGTCTCGGTGAACACAGGCTCCACAGAAACAAGACGAATGCATTTCAGGTGAGGCACAGGTAGTAACTGGTGCGAAGGATCTTTATCCAAGATGTAGCAAACACGCCTGCTTATAGGGGTGTTTAGGGTATAGGGGCGCTGCTCGTATAATCACAGAAATATGCACGAAAGCCGACTCGACAGAGAAGGCGTTCATGTGCATGTCCCTGTGATCCTTACGTTATTACGCTGTGCATCGGTGGTGTTGAAGTTTAGCGCTTGCATGTTGTTTTGTATCAATATAGCCACAGGTAAATTGGTGATTATGACTTACCACAGTCAATCCAGAGTGGGAGCGACGGACAGTATACGTTGCATTTGCCTCTGCCTTCAAACATTGCTTCGACTTCTTTACCAATGTATTTGAAGCTAACATCTCATTGCAAATCCGTTCAGTGATAGTGATGAGAGTCAGTTAGCTTCCAATTGCTAACATTCGACAGTTTGCATAACACTATAGAGGGGAAATATGCGCATCAAATGCGCTGAGGGAAATAATTTAAGGCGAAGCTATCGTTGGTATTTTAGACGGCTTACACAATAGCAATAAAGCAATAAGCGAGAGATGAATATACAGGATTGGCGGAGGATGGCGATGGAGGAGATGCGGCTGTCCATACCGAAAATTAGTTGAAATTTTTTGTGGGAAGACAACGCCTGTCAACAACCCGTTACAAAGGAGTACATTTTAAACGTCCATCTGACATAAGGGGAAGCTAAAAAATGGAGAGAATCTCTATGTAAAGAAGCCAAGAAGATAGGAGGAGAGCTGAGCAAGAGAAGATGATGGAAAGAGGTTGACATTCTCAGCTGTCTATATTGTTCCGTGTCACAACCTTCGTTCCCATTGTTCATTGATAAGCGGCGTTTAATTAGGTCTACAAGGCAAAGTTTTTCAGTTGGCGCTCGTGGGCTTATCATTTCAACAGAGTGCTAATTTGGGCCGGTTGTGCCTACTTACACAATGAAAGAAACCAAAGCTTTTCGATGCAACGTATTACAGACGCGACACAGCACATCGTCTGTGTATAGGTCCTTTATATTTCATTTGGAGAGTGCTGTTTTTCGCTATTGCTTATCATCTAACCGGCTTGGAATTTATACTGAGACACTCTACTTACCACGCTGCGTCATCGCTTGCGTGAACCCGTGCGCAGGTTTTTGACATCTTTGCGGACGGTGTGGCCTTGTACACTTCCAGCAACGACCCTAGCCTGAAGTGTATGACCGCCGACCGGATAGAATACAAGCCGAACAGGAAGGTTGTTTACACTTGGAATCTTCTCAGTGTCCGAGGCTCGAAAAGGTAAGGCGCTACCACACGTCAAAGATCAGTCTCTGTAGTTACTCCCCAAAGACTACCTTAAGGTTTAAGGATGCTTAAATGCTAGTGAATGCTTAGTTAAATGGAATGCTGTGCTATTCTCTACATTGCTAACAATGTTTGCGGAAATGAGCATCGTAGCCCTTATCAACCGCGCAAGGTAGCAAGTAAGTACCGTTAACGCAGAGCCACTTGCGTACTTAGGCTTACTATATTACTACTTACATATTAAAACATTATATCCAGTTAGTATAACTAACTACTATAGCTTGCGGTAATGCAGCGATGTCAAGGTTTAGTTGTCTGTGTACAGATCGCCGAAAAAATCAGCCCAAATAAGCAGTGCTTAGCTGTTAGCAGCTCTCGGAACTCTTATTTTAGATTAATTTTGCTAGATTTTAGACGTTTCTTTGCAGCAAATGAACACAAACGGTCGTTGATAGCAAAAAGATGCTACAAAACACCGTGAAGATAACCTGATTCTAATGATTTTATTTTTTACCATTTCAGAGACAAGTACAACGTCGCATATTACCCAGGTCCTACACAAGACACTGTATTCGCCATTGTCAACCACGGTGAATACGACGATTTGAAATATTTCTGTTTTGTTCGCTAAGTACTTCAGCAAAAGCTAAAGAAACAAAACATGACATTGCAACTCCAGGACTAAGCAATATGTGGGCTGCCCCTACTTAAACGCTTGGTATGCAGTCGAATAATTCCATATTTTTCCTTACAATATTATACGAAATTGATACGGAATGCACCTCGATTCTAAAGAATTTTAAGAGAAGCACGCGTAAACACTGACATATGCATGAGAGAAAGGTTTGTTTCCTTTTTAAATCGAGTCCCAAACCAATCAGGTCCAAAGAGCATACTGGGTTGATTCGAATTCGAGATCTTATCGTAATCTTATCATGGTTTAATACTTTTGTTGCAGAGTGGAAGCATCCCTTTTTAGCCAAGCTTCACTACACCAATAATAAGAACTGCGTTGTTGCCAATTTACCATACAAGGGTCAAGGTAAGGACTTGCGCTCATACTATGACGAGTTTCTTTCAGTAGACAATTACCTTGGACGTTATTGCGATTGCTACGCTTAAAGCCCTCAAGTACATTAGTATGCAAAGCGTATTCCCATCGTATAGCGTACATTATACGTAGCTAATAAGACCTGACAGAAACCAGCTTGATAACAAGATGTGTTGTCCTGCGAGCTGATTCATCATCATCATCATCAGTATGTATTTATGTCCACTGCAGGACGAAAGCCTCTCCCTGTGATCTTCAATTACCCCTATCTTGCGCTAGCTGATTCCAACTTGCGCCTGCAAATTTCGTAACTTCATCACCCCGCCTAGTTTTCTGTCATCTTTGACTGCGCTTCCTTTCTCTTGGTAACCATTCTGCCACTCTTGTGGTCCAGCGGTTATCCATCCTACGCATTACACACCAAGATAATTTACAATATAGTCATGGCGACACTTCAATCAACCAAGAGAACAGGCTACCTTCAGGAAGGGATATTCTACAATCGTGCTGTTTTTGTGCTTGACACCAAAATTAGTCAAAGGAAAACTTCATTTGACCGCATCGAATATTTTATCTTACCGCTTAAGTCTAATAGATACAATACAAACCAAACACCCTTTATACGCCCATAACGGTGTTGAACTGTTTTGTGCCTAAACCAAAATGCAATGAACAATAAAACCACAGTCACCTGTATACCTTATGGTTTGAAAGAGGCAGGACGTGCGGTGTTAATTTTACAGCATACATTGTCATGCTCTTTAAGACTTCCCTGCATTGAAATATGGTTTCATACATGTGCATGTTTTTACGTGTGTGCCAGGAAAACAGTCTCTTAGCATATAACATGTGCAGCATTGTTGTGTTTCTTACTCGCGCTTGTTTATCTTAGTCATTTTTTTTTTTTTTTTTTTGCTATCGCTTTCTGCTTCTAGCGTGCGCACTGTAGGTCTGTAAAGCTGTTCAGAAAAGGCCCAGTTCATGCGTATGGCACTAATATTAAGTATCTTTTTGCTTAATTTTTAACCGCAATAAAATACGATGAGAGGTTGTATGTATGATAGCATGTATCTTGTGTAGAAACACAACCTATGAACACATAATATGTGTTGTCTTATTATTCGCTTTCTACTTTCAGTGTGCGTACTCTGGGTCGCGAGAGCATATGCATCATCATTTCCGCAAGAATGCGTCGATCAATTTGAAGACATTTGCTACGTGGAAGTTCCAGCCTACCGAGAGGGCCTGTGTGACTACGCGCGAGGCGATTATTAAAATTATATGCACTTAACCACCGTGATGGCGTACTGGCTTTGGCGTCACGCGAGCTACGCCTGAGGGCGAGGGACCAAATCCCGGCCCCGGCGGCCGCATTTTGAC
This sequence comes from Dermacentor silvarum, assembly GCF_013339745.2. Taxonomy (NCBI): domain Eukaryota; kingdom Metazoa; phylum Arthropoda; class Arachnida; order Ixodida; family Ixodidae; genus Dermacentor; species Dermacentor silvarum. Next base: position 127,336,406 of record NC_051162.1, on the reverse strand, counting down.
GGGGGCGAAATGCAGGAACGCCCGTGTTCCGTGCATTGAGTCCACATTGAAGAACTGCAGGTGGCCGAAGTTATGCCGGAGTATCCCCCCCCCTGCTACGGTGTGCCTCATAATCATATCGTGGTCCGCATCAGTCACATCACAGCATATCGCTGCTTGGCACGTAAAACCTCAGACTTATTTCTTTTAATTATACGCGTTTCATGGACGCCCCGAATTCACGTCGAATTTGTTTCTCTTGTGACCGTATGAACTCTCATGAATGACGTGTCCGTTCTTGGTTAATCCCCCAGAATAGGTATCTTCCACTGTGACAGGCTTGCGACAGCATCAACTAGCGCGAAAAAGACATCGGACGACAGCAAGAAGCACAGAGGATAGAGCGCTAGTCTTCAACTGAATTTTTACTACAAGGAAACTTTACGCCACGCACTGCAATTTACGAATCATAGACGGTCAGTTCGCAAGTCATATTAACTTTATTTATTTTATTTTATTAGAAATACTTTCAAGGCCCGAAGACACTACAGAAAGGAGTGGTATGATTACAAACTTATGCAGTGAAATAACAGATAAAGAGTTACAAGGCATTTTCCAAGGCGATATTGAATCGTTCTGCATCTGCAATGGCAGCAATGGAGGAGGGAAGGTGGTTCCATTCGGTGCTTGTTCTTGGGACGAAAGAATCATGATATAAGTTAGTGCTACACAATGGCAAGCTTACTTTGAAAAAGTGATCGGTTCTAGCTGAAACGTAGCAAGGCGGTGAAAAAAGAGCGAGTTTCAATAGTTTATTGTGGCGGTATATTTTATGAAAAAGGATTCAGGCAGGAGCATTTGCGACGGAGGGAAAGGTCCGGTAAGTATAATGTTCTTTTCATGGACGCGACGCTAGAATTACGGGAGTAGTTAGACAGGATGAAACGCGCGGCGCGATTCTGAACTGCTTCGAGGGCAATGATGAGGGTTGTTTGGCTAGGACGAATTCTGAGTATGACACCAGTTTCGAGATATGCGTTGCCAAAGTGTACGAGAAATTTCAGTGATGTTGCAATTATTTTTGATCTTCAATACTTAAAAAGACGTTTTGTTAAAGGAGTAAGTCGAACAACAGTGCATGTTAACAGTAAGTTTGCAGCGCTTATCTCAAAACTGATGCTTGTTTCAAAATTCGTTCCAAGTGAAATCACCGGCTGCAATTTGTAAATTGCAATATGTGCGCTAAAGTGATCAGTTAATTGGTGTATTGTGCATGTTTTTTTTTCTTCAAGTTATGTCCATATCTTCAAGGATTACAGCTCAATGAGTAGATTTTTCAATAAAAGAACAGACGATAATGTCCGGTGGAACAACGTTATTCGGCGTGTCTGTTCTGCACCGTTTAGATGACAGAATCGATTGCTTCTAGCATAAGGGAGGCACTCTGATCTGGAACATGTGGCATTTGTGCCACCCGTGGCGTGCCTCTACAACAGACGGGACCAGATGTATTGCGCGAGTTCACAGGTTCAATGCACGGTTCACTCAACCGTGTGAAAGAAAAATACTACAGCTATGAGCTGAGCGAGCCCTTCAATATATTGACAGGCTGGGAGATGGCTATGACAGGCTGGGAGTGACAGGCTCCCACCTGAAGTTTCGCAGTGACTGTTGAAACACACCTTTAGGCCATCAGTTCTTCCGAATTTAATACAACGCTTTGATAGAGTGTGCGAAACAATCGCCATATTTTCCCCTGTATGCATTTTTTTATTTTGTGTTTTGCCCACGGCTCTGGCATTTATTGCGGGCCTCTATTATTTGATGCAGCCATGTAACACAAGTTTGTCAAGCCATTCCTTTCCGCATTCGCATTATCTCACATTACAATACGAAGTTGGTAATACATATAACGTAGCATCTCGCATTATAATACGAAGTTACATTCCACACTTTGTTTCGCCGAGTTAGCTTCTGTTTTAATGTCCATTGATTGATTCATTGGGTTTAACGTCCCAAGCAACACTGCAGCTATGAAAGCCGCCATAGTAAAGGATTAATTTTGACCACCTGGGCTGCTGTAGCGTGCAACTAAACCTAAGTACACTAGCGTTATTGCATTCCGTTCCCATTGAAATGCGGCCGCGGCTACCTGAAATAGGTATATCACATTGAGACATTCGGGAATTTATGTGGGCTTTTCTTTGTAGACAAGCAAAGAACATAACTGTAACATCCGTAGGATGCCAACAGACTATGAAGGCAAGGAGAGCTTGGAAAAAAGTAACTGTTCTAATTTAAATGTATAAATAGCTAGAAAGGAAAAATGAAACAAGGAAAGACAAATTCCTGCGGTAAATTGTCTATCCTTTCTCTTTAAATTTCCGTTACTTTATTAATTCTACATTTCAAGGAATGAACACAGGAAATTGCCCCTATGTTTTTCTCGCCTTCATAGGCTGTTGACACAAATTTGAGACCCTCGGTTTGCCCTATTCTTCGGGCTAAATAAATAAATAAATAAATAATAAATAAATAAATAAATAAATAAATAAATAAATAAATAATAAATAATAATAAATAAATAAATAAATAAATAATAATAAATAAATAAATAAATAAATAAATAAATAAATAAATAAATAAATAAATAAATAAATAATAATAAATAAATAAATAAATAAATAAATAAATAAATAAATAAATAAATAAATAAATAAATAAATAAATAAATAAATAATAAATAAATAAATAAATAAATAATAAATAAATAAATAAATAAATAAATAAATAAATAAATAAATAAATAAATAAATAAATAAATAAATAAATAAATAAATAAATAAATAAATAAATAAATAAATGTTCGTTATATGCAGATAACCTAATTTTCTTTTCTGTTTCGCAGCCAGACCGTCTTATTATACACATGCATTGGACTTCACATTATATGCGCTGTTTTACGCACTTTAGTGTCTCGTTTTATTGTTGTTTTCTTTTCCGCAAACATTTTACAGCGAATTGGAACGTGTTGCTGTACGGTGACACTTTCGTTCTTTCGACGCTACGCCTGTTTGTGGAACAGTTAATTCGCCAACTATTTAGGAAGAAAACATCTCGAGCCCCGGTATAAACGAAAGTTCATTCGGCAAATTCTCATTTCCCACACGCAAAAGTGTAAACTTGCGGGTTATTTTTTTCCGTTTATTTATTTATTATTATGCTTTTGTCCGAGCAATCGCTTTATCACACATCAAGGAAATTACATAACTCAGCATGTTCGTTGTTCAAACCCTGTTTGCACTCGTTCGATAAGCTAAAAGGTCCCACGCCGCGAGAGCAAATTTTCGGTGTTTACTCCAGAGACGGAGGTGACCGATCAGGGCTCTGTTCTTTTATACATAGATTTCTACGCTGAGCTTGACGTAAATGTTACCTGGTCTGCTCCATTTTATTACCTTTTACGGAAAGTGAAGGAACAAATAAATTGATGAAGAGTCCGGCAAATAAAACTAAGTTACAGATATAGTCACAATAATGATAATATATCACGGCGGACAGTTCAATCAACGTATAACTTGCCTCCACGTCGATACATAAATGCGACATTCACTTGCAGTACGTCTTTAACCGTTGGCGCGGAAGTCCACCACGTGGCTGGCGTAGGTCGCAGGTCCAAACACGCCGACTGCGTGATTCAATTACTAATCCGTCTTAATCGATTTATCAGCTACGAATCAACCACGCCCTTTGCTTGAAATGACAACTGATAGCACCTGCTGGTGTTTCAGTCCTGTTCTCGTTTATCCGGTTGGCTGCCCTTCAATTTCTAATCAACTTTATAATCGACTTCATGGGTTTTCCTTTTTTTAATCAGCTTCACCACCTGCATGAAATTACAACTGCAAGTGATAGCCGGTGTTTCTGTACCTTTTCTCGTTATCTGACTTAGCGCTACGGCAAAATACAGCCACCAGGGGGTCGTATTTTGTAAGAACTGTTTTCCTCGGGCTCATTTCGTACCAGTTGTCTCGCCAAATGCTTAACACCCAGCGATATAGCGGTAGGTGCGGTCATTGATTAAAGGCTCAAATAAAGGTGGTGTTGGGTTGTTGGGGGTATGGATACAATCATTGCAAAATACGGACACGATAATCTACCGGGAGTTACTCTGTGAGCCACATACAGTCACGACTTCGATCAAAACAAAAGAACGAAGAAAGAAAATGCTTTAGCGATTGAATGCTGACAGCTGTAGCCCGCGTAATATTATAAAGTGGGGTGTGAGGCTTTATTTTGGATATAAAAAGGACGGCGACTCGAAGTGCTCGTCCAGTGAGAAGCGGAGCAGACGACCGAAAAATGGTGTCCGCAAAGCGTTGGTCGCCGACAGTCGCAGCCGTTCTTCTATGCCTGACGTCAGTTCCGGCAGTGTCGTCTCTTGGGGAACACCGACTGCACCGAAACCAGGTCGACGCATTCGAGGTAAGTTTCCGTTCGGTGATGTAGCAAATTCGGGTGCTCGATCCGCTTTCTCCGAATCGAATCGCAAGTCACTGGAGATCCCGCTCAAAGAAAGCACGCATCATTCTAACGGCGGGTCACTTTCCTGAGCAGAGTGAGAGGGAACGAAGCGAGGGCCGAGTGCAACTTTCGATGATGCACTACTGAACGCCGCCGCATCACATAGTACTGTAGCTCTATGATTATAGCATTACGGCGAGCGAGAACACAAGTGAGAGAAAACATGACGATATACGAAAGCGACCGCTGCAGTGGTCGTCATTAGAAAGATATAGTCCTACGCCAGCGCAGCAAGTTTTCACGCGACAGCGTGAAAGGCCCACGCTGTTATTATTTGGTTACATAAGCTGCAGTTGCCGGGGAGCGTGAGAAGCAGTCAGGCATCTTTGAATACTATCGCGTTCCACTCTTAAATGCTGAGCTTTAAGCGTCCTCATAATGTCTGAGCATTACGATAAAATCATGTTTCTGCTGCTTGCCTCTCGACTGGAAAGAAGAACCGAAAGTGGGGCTAACAAATGCAAACGTTGCCGCTTCGCCATCATCTACGGGACTCGCACAAATCACGGCAGCACAATTACGAAACCGACACCTGGCAAAATCGCACTGACAGAAACTGCATAATGCATATCGTTCGCGCGTGACCGGAAACCGGCCGGATCTCGCAGTTACTGCGACTTCGTCGGTGAGAGCATTTTTAGGCGCTCCAAGTTGTTTTTCAGCGATCCGAAAGCCAACCAGGTGAGCGTAGTCGGAGCGCCCTTTTTCGCCCACCGGAACACGATGTCTATAGCTCTGGAGCACTCCGAAACGACAACCCGAAGGTGCGAATAAGAAGCAATAACGTTGCCACTCTGTCCTGGCGCTCTTTGGCCATATACTTGACCCTTGCGCCTCTATAAAACACACATTCATTCAACGTTGCCACTACAGGTTTCTGTTACAGGTGTACAGGTGCTCACAACACTGTTCTGGTACCACGTGCTTTCGCTATTGCGTTCAATTCAAAAACATATGAGCTACTCCGAAGTTTATTAACCGAGCAGATTCGTGCTGTGATGTTCACTGGCGATATATTCCTCACTTACTGAAATTCCAACTTTTGAGCCGCGTGAGTAGTCGCTGAAATCTCATGTGTGCAGGTTGCCGACTACTTCCCGGACGCCGTCGCTGTGTACACATCCAGCGATGATCCTAGCCTAGAGTGCCTCTATGCCAACAGAACAGAATACATACAGAAGCAGAAAGCCGTTTATGTCTGGACTTTGAAAGGTCATCGAGGCACAAAAAAGTAAGTATTTCGCCGACTAGGAGGTGACACTGAACGTGAAAAATGTGTAATATACCGGTTGGAAGGATTTCTGCTTGCCCGAAGAAAATGACGGCATTACCGTGAATCAATTATCGTTCTCAGAGGTCACAAGATCTACTGCTGTGATATTGACGCTTTGGCTCGAGAGAACGCCGACTTTGTTATACAAGTTCACTTGCGAAAAGAAAATAATAAGTAAATAACTCAAGAAGTAAATAAACAGATAAAGAAATCATAAAAAAAATTATTGAATAAATATATAGGAAATGAACAAAAAAAATCCAGCAATTCCTCTGGTGCTGAACTTATTTACTGTGACAGCTGAATTCTCGCAAAGCGGACACCGCGATCTCCTCAAGGACAGCCTTGTGATGCATGCAACGTCATCCCAAGGAGGTTATAACTTCCTTGCGTCTTCCTCGGCCGTTGCAGCATCACCTACTGTGGCCTCCGAAATACGCGCACAGACGCCTCCAAACTCCGAGTCCGTGTGGCGCGCGCAACCCCGCACAAATTACCAAGCGCCTAAGCTGCGCGACGCAACACGGCTCTAGGCGATCACTTGCGCTTCCGATTAGATGCTTCCAACTGCACACTGCCACCTCAACACTAGCTCAATAAGCAGTTCCCCACCCAGTGACCCCAATGAACCCCCTAGTTCAAGGTCAGCATGAGGAGGTGGCCTGATGACGATCATTGTCCTCGGTGTAATAGAATGGATGGATAGGCGGAAAGGCACATTAAATTCAGTTTCGAGCTAGCTTAAAAAAAAAAATCTCCAGCTCTTCCCCTGTGGAGAAAAAGGGGGTGAGCGAATCTTGTCGTGTATGTATCTGACCTTCGTCAGGGTAACGTTCGGAAGCCGTCGCCTCGGGATTCTCTGCTCGTCGCTGACGGCGGGCCTCGGCTTCGAAAGCCCTCACGCTAGAATCGGCACGTCGACGACGAGCCCTTTCCCGAGCGAGTTCACGCCGGCGTTCATCAAACGCAGCTTGCTCCTTTGCAGAGCGCACCACGCGTGGCCTTCCCATCTGTTCGCCGAAACTGATCTGAGGCGAGGGAAGCCCTGAGGAGCGTGCGCAAACCCGCTTTCCTTCCATGTCCCTCCTCGCGACACACCAAACGAACCTGATTGGTCGCGCGCGTGTCACGTGATCCGCGTGTCACGTCATCACGCATGTAGCATATCCAATGCGGGGTGCGCCGCATGTGATTTCTTTCCTTTTTTTCTCTATTTCTTTCTGTCTTTCTTCCTTTCTTGTCCCTGGTATGTGCCATTGAGCTTGGACCCTTCCTGTACTATCGCCAGGATCGGTCACGCTTTTCACTTGTGAGCCTTCGCTTAAAAGCTTTACTTCAGGAACTCCTATCTAAATACATGGGAAGAGATAAACTGTACTTCTCGGCGTTCACTGCACCGTATTCGATGATGTTTGTTGCATTAAAAAAAATCAGGTAGTCTGAATCAGAGACGCATCCGGGTACGTGAAACGTCTTGTGCACGCTGCACACGGTGCATGGGTACCTTAGGGTACCAATGTGATGTAACCAAATGCACAACTTACATTTATTCACGCAATTAAAAGTTTTCATGCGTAACTTATATGTTACAGCTAGTGGGCATCTACACTCTAATTTTGCAATCGTGCTGACTCCCCATATCCATAGTGGGGCCGTTCGTTTTGCAGAAGGTATTTGGCACTAGGGTAAAGAAACTGGTGGCGCCCTAAACTGCTCTGCGCTTCGTACATCAATTTTCTTAATATACCAATTTTCGGTAACTGTTCTCGTTTCCATGCCCAAATCAGAATTCTTCCTATAATCAAAATAATTTACCTTTACTTCTCAAGTGCAACAGATTTTTTCGAATGGGTCAAGTGGTTGTCTCATAAAAGTATTTCTGTATTTTACCGGTATTAGAACAGAAAATTCGAGTCGACCCCGTGCTAGAACTTTCTCTTAACTTTTATCGCGAATTTAAACGCGGTCATGTGGTATTTTGTTGGGAGCAGATATTCTACTTCAGCACTGAGTGTATTTTAATTTTACAAAATTCTTTATATTCCGAAAAGTTAACGACGAATAAAGCACTCAGCTTACAGCTGTGCACCTTCGCTACAAAACAAGAAAAAGAATATATTATGACTTTGTACACTGCCCGTCGGTTGAAACTGCGAATGGTGAAAGACATTTATACGCTATAGACGGCCGCAGTGAAAGGTAATTGCCGAATGCGACTGAAATTCTCGAAAACAAATGAATCATCTCACAGGGGCTGTGAAACAAAATGTAGCATTTTCACGCTTGGGAGGCTACAATAAAATTGGCCGCGGCTTAGCTCAGCTAGCCCTGGATATGCAAAGCGAAAGCTTGGTTCAGCCTGGTTAAGTCTTGGTTTCACTTGGTTAGCCTTTGATTTAGCTGTAATTATTATACTTAGGTATACACTCATCGATATAAGCCAGGTATAAATTATAAGCCGACAAGTCCAAGCGTTTTGCACGCCGAACGGCTAGCTCTTCCTCGGTCTCCGACGCTAGCTTCGCGCGCTTGGCATTCCGGACCCTCTCCAGTGAATTCGCCGGGCGAAAGACGCGTGTCAGACGCAGGTAAGACGCCACGGGGTGGCCAGACCACAGAGAAAGAAACGCTGCCAGCTGCGGTGGTTGCTAGGCAACGGCTCAGCTCGCGGTGCGGCCACCCGCCACAGCGAAACGGCAAGAATGCGGCCAATGTAGCTTTCGCTAAAAAACAGTTGACGGAATTGTGACACCTGTTTTCAAGGCATAGTTGTAAACTTGCTGACTGAGTTCTTCTCAAATTTCTCAATCTTCGGGCAGGTGTAGAAACATAGAGTGCTTAAATCAAATACTCACTCCCTACGCTTAGTAGAATTATTATTTTTTCCGTGCAACAAAACGCATATCATACAAATCCGTTCAGCAGTTCCACAACAAGAGCGTCCCTGCATTTACGATCATCGGAGTTGTCAAATCAAGTTAAATCAATTTTGTTTTCCACTACAGGCTTGATTTTTATTTTAGAATAAAAGCTACAGCTTGACATCACTTCGATGACGAGGTGATGTCGTGTCGATGAAGAGGTGAATGAAAAGTGTTCGCACAGTTGCAAAAGTTCAGACTGCAACAAACGAACGCTGGAATTACACAAAACAATCTTGTCCCATTGCCGTTGTAATTTCAGACGATGAGGGTGTCAGCAAGCCACAACTCTTTAGCTTCACGTTGATCATGTTCGTGGAACTAAAGTGTCCTTAGTACGTTTGTTCTTATCATCGCGGTACTTTGCAGGGGAACGTATAAGGTCGAATTTCGTCCTGGCCCATCACCAGACACCGCAGTTGCCATCGTCAACGACGGTGAGTGCGTTTGCTTACACCGTCGCAACTGTCGTGTAGACTACTAGAAGCCTAAACCACTATAAGTGCACATAAAAGTCTTTAACCACTTCACTATAACCAAAGTGAAGTGAATTCTCGAACAACGGGGAGGATTTCCAGAATGGTACCGTACTAAAATTTACCATGCAGTACTTTCTTCTTTTTAATTCCGATGGTCATGGTAATAAGAATAACAGCGTACTGAAATTCACATTGATGTAAACCAATCCGAATGTTTTGCACGCACCACATTCCTTTTTCGACGTTATATCGAGATGAGTTTCGAAAACCAACTCAACTTGCACAGTCATGCGTAGTCATGCACATACAGAGCTTGATTTCTCACATACAAAGGTGACTCAAAATGACTTCCTGTGTTGTCCACAGGAAAACCTATATGTGGACATAATACTGCGACACTTCGAGTGCCGTAAGTGTACCGAAATGAACCACAGAAACACTCAATCGTTTTACATAAACCTAATTAAGGCACAAGTGTGGCACAATTAAGGCACAACCTAAGGCCTTAATTAAATGGCGCAACGTAATTATGCATAGAATGACAACTTCCGTATACTTACCGCGCAACCGTCGCATCTTATGAGCAGCAGTCGTTCTTGCATTACAATCACCAGGAAACGTGACCGTGCATGAATGATGGGAATGAATCATTTTCATCCTGATATGTTACACTTACCGCAAAGCAACAGGCATGCAGCTGGCGTCAAAGGACCTGCGGTCCACAGGTTAAGAGAAAAAGCTTAATATTTATCCGTTTAATACGTATAGTATACGTGAAAGACAATGTCATACAATTTTATTGGCTATACGGCCACAAACGGGTTGCAAATTAAACGTTTTCTCGGATCGCGCGGTCTGTAAACTTTTGACACCGAATGTATATTCCTTAAGCTTCACAATCGCTTCTGTTTTCATTATTCTTCCTCTTATGTTTTTTATAACAAGTGGTCCCATTTTATTAAGGGTCATCTTCACGTTTGTTCTATTACGTGAAGATATTCACGCATGTTCTGTATATCTATAGAAGCTTATAATCAATAAATTCATACTCGAGTATATTCACCCAAGACGGCTTAACCGCCATCTTTCGCAGCGGCACGCGCTCTTTAACGTATTATTCGGTTTTGACGAATATTCGAAAACTTAGAATATCGAGACGTTGAATTGAAAACCAATCGCATAAATAATGTTGTAATATTCGCCTTTATTAATTTTGAATACTCCTTCACCGCTATTTATTTTACGTCCTATTTCAGACCATTTTCGTCCGCACCTTGTCAAGTTCCAGTACACTAACAACAAGAACTGCAATATCGCCGCGAATTTTCCTTTCCATGGAGATGGTAAGAAGCCGGAGCCTTCCTTATATTATTTTGCAGTCATAGTAAAGCGAAATACATCAGTAGCTATTTCTATATTTCTTTAAAAAGATGAACTGGTAACGCGCACACTATTAGTAAGTGGTAACGTAGGTCTAAAAAGAAGCGACAAATGCATATAGTTTATTTCAGATTGCATTCCATCGAATTGTGCAATTCATCCGTGTAAACATTTGAAAATGTGATCATCGTCAAGAAAAATATTGTAGGAGAGCTATGTGACTTTGACAAGTCATCATATTGAAAAATAAAACAGATAGACAGTTATCGCAAAGTTTGGAAATTAATATCTGGAAACTGGTGTCATCCTGAGAAATCATTCCAAGAGGATCGGCCTTGCGAACTCCACGGCTAGAATTTGTAAATTGCAATATGGGCCATAAGGAAATTAAAAACTTAATTAGTGCATTTGTGCTAATTAGTCGATAATGCATATCCATTGTTGGTGCAAGTAATGTCCGCCTCTTCGTGTAGACCAGCTCATGAACTAGAATTGTGCTGTCTGCCACAGGCAACCTTTAACAAATTTTGAAAGTGTTCGCTGAAACACCCTGTATATCATATCAGACATACCGTAGCTCATACCAAATTGTTTCCGAAGCATAATAAATATAAAGTAACATTACGTTATCCCCTGAAGATTCTATACAATTCGTAAATGCGTATTCCTGAAATGATCCCAATTCTACATCGTTTTTTTTTTCTTCTTTTTATGATGAAGGCTTGCCATAAGACATAATTTGTGGTATATGTGGGCTGAAAATTCTGCGTTGTGTATGAACATACAAAGCGTGTTGTTGTACCTGTTCCCATTCTCGCTTTTAGTGGTACAGGCGCTTTTTTTTTTTTTTTTTTTTTTTTTGAGCGCGTGCGTTTTCACAAGATGCGAAACGTGATTCTGGTAACATAACGTTTTCTTCTTTTCCGTCTGGTATCCGGCGCACATGTTGCTTCCGGTTGTACGTGTCACTGTTCAGTTGCACACTACTTCAGTTGCTGTCCAAATCATCAGGCCAGACGGAGCCCCGTGAAGCTGCTGTTTTCAGCGTAGTTTTCAACAATTATCACTAGAGGCAAATCTGGCGCTGCAATCGTTCAGCCACCGTGGAAATGATGGGTATATTACATGGGATATGTCTGATCTTCGTGCTTGTGGATTCAAACGTTCCTGTGGCTTCGCTTATTACGCTTTGTTTGGGCCTGAATTGGGCTGAATTTCAAAGCAATCTATGCTTTTTTTTAATGCAGAAGGCAATAAGACGCTGCAAGCACGCATAATTAGTGGTTCTGCTTGTCTATGCGGCCTTCGCGTAATGGTTTCAATGTCGGGCTTCTGTGCTATAGAGGTGTTGTGTTAAAATCCTGCCGTCAGCCAATTTTAATAATGCTTATTTAATTATTTATGGCGCAGTACTTTCTTAAAAAGGATCACTCTGCAAAGTCACAAAGCCATTCAAAGCTAGAAGGATGAAGTTTATGCAAATCCATGGACTACCCATCATTATCATAATGACAGAAGTAATTATATGACTTTTGTCATTGATGTAACTCAATTTTTCTGTTGCTTTTTGTACCACTGTTCTCTCAGGTTTTTCTGTTTTGTTTGTTCTGTATTTTCTGTTCTCTGTGTCATGCAAGTGCACCGATACTAAGGCGTAGAAATGTTCTTGGGCACTTTCAGAGATGAATGAATAAATGAATGAACGAATCATTTCCTAGCGACAACTCTGTGGTTTGCAGCCCTTCATTCCCCATAGAAAAATAAAAGTTCAGTCGATTGCCTGATGTTGGTTAGTTAATAATTGATTGACCGAAAAAAATAGCGTGCCGCAACGTTCAAAAACTTCTCATGGCAACTATTCTTGTTTTTTGTTTTCAGTGTGCATGTTGTGGGTCACCGGTTCGAGCCGGTTCTCGGTGCCACAAGAATGTATCGACCACTTCGAAGACATATGCGACGCCGAAGTTCCCGACTACAACGAGGACATTTGCAACGGCGAACTTTGATAAGGCTGATTAAATGATGACGGAAATTATCACTGTCCCGCTGAAGAATTCGCTGCCTCCAATCTATTGGAAGAAAAGAAAATGCCCCAGCTAATACGGCTTCAAGATTTTCTTGTCTTGCTAATTATACCACTAACCTGTTGTGCACTACATGCATTGTCCTGTACGTTAACTCCACTAGTTTGTTTCGTGATTTGTCATCATGGGTTGATTGCGCATGCATTAGTTAAAGTCGACCGAGAGAATCTCCTGTCCTTATTGGTTTTTTAATGCGTTAGCTTCAGGAGTGCTAAAGTGGAAAAACATTTATGCGTGTAAAGTGTTGGAAGCCGGTCACGATATGTGATGGGAGAGCTTAGAAGAGCGTACATGTACATATGTACATGTACTGACAGGGTTCCGCAGCAGACCACCGTCGGTAGCACTATATATATATATATATATATATATATATATATATATATATATATATATATATATATATATTTGCCAACGCCGTCACTAACGGCGCTGCCAATGGCGCGCGCGCTTGGGTGCGACGTAGAGAACGACGTAACTGACGGCGCAGCCAATGGAGACGTTTATCGAAACATGGGACGAACGGTTTTTCGTTTCGCCCAGCCAATACAGCTTTCCCTGTAAAAGCGAACCGGTCGCTTGCCCTCGTATAAAAGCTAGGTCAGAATGGCTCTTTCGTCATAAAAAACGCGATTCTGACCAATCACGCGAGGACAAAGTAACGGTTCGCTTTCCGCACCCCAGAATAGAACCCCTAGATCCTAGTCGAAAAGGAGCCACCTACCGTAGCGCCGAACCCCAACGCACAAGTAAGCACACGTCCCTGCGCAAGCTGTTTGAATTGTATTGCGATAGCAATTATAAGGACACTTCAAGGCATTTCTGCCGTCGGCGTCGCCGTGAGGTTCCGTATAAAGTTCAACGGCGATAAAATCGTCGCCGCACGCCGTACGCTTGGTGTGCGAGTGAAAGCGGACGAGGGTACGTGAGCCGGCAATAGCGGCTCAATGTAGCGCACGCGAGGGAGGAAGGCGGACCGGAAACGCACGGTCCTCTTTCGCGCGCGAGGCACGGAGGCGAGGCGACGGAGAGGGAGATGTGGGGGGGGGGGGGGGTTGAGTTATGCGCCGTCGGCTGCTGCTCATAGCGCGGCCGCGCGGGCGCCGTGTCTTCAAAGCGATCTGCGATGTGGGCGAAGTGCGGCCCGCGTGGGCCTCATCTTCAAAGCGATCTGCGATGGAGACCAAGTGCATGCGCCGAGTGCCGATAGGCTTCGTATGCGCTGTGCTTTCGATGTTTAGTTCGCGTTGAAGCGAGACGAGAGACAGCGCGAAGGTTAATTTGCCCGCTGCTGCTGGCGCGCTAGCTTTCTCCGGCGTTTTCACAGCGACTTTCCGTGGTCATCGAGCGAGATGTGTTCATGTTTACCTGTCATGTTTAGCTGCGCGCGCCTGACACCGTGCTTGTCTGTTTGGTTAGTAAGCGAATGTTTACAACTTTATACGGCCCATTAAACTACTATCCTTGCACCGTATAGCTCTCTACTAATTTTCTATCGAAATCGATGCTTCGCCTCTCGGGCGAAACGGCCACCTTTTAAATAGAGAACCGACGATACGTATGAGGTCAATGATCATGTTTAAGGAGGTTGAAGGCCGCATTCAGATTATCCGAAAAATAGTTCGTACTCAGGAGCACTATATGTATATTTAGGAAAATCAATGTGATATATTTTATTGCATAAGTGAAGCGCTATTTTTTTTTTTTTTTTTTGTTGCAAGTTTGGAGGTAGGTGGTTTTCCCTCTGAGTAAAGGTGACGTCTAAAACACAACGCCTATGACGCGTTTTCGACTCTCAAAAGCGATTCTTCCGTATTCAATCAGTAAAAGCATAGCCTTTAAGATCCGCGCTTAACCTCTAGAGGGCGCCAACTATGAGGCATGCATTGCCATAGTTGGTGCCACGGGCAGGAGGGTAGGTAGTAGAGGGCGCCAAGCTACGGCCTTTTTGGGGGGACCCAGAGCCATGAGGCCACCAGTGTAGACAAAGACGGACCCGGAGAGGCCCCAAGATTTAAGAAACGTAGTGTCTGTAGAAGAATAAATATACGTAAGCACCAGCCATTCGGCGGAAGGGATAGGAGAGGGGTGAAGGTTTGGGTAAGGGGGGGGGGGGGGTAGTTTTGGATGGCATTGCCGTAGGATATGTGATGTGTTGGTAGGATAGACACCACAGTGGCTCCAGCGAGGGAGGTCTTCAGAAGTATGCCTTGGAGGAGGTGCTTCCGTGCAGGAGTGAGCGGGGTGTTTGTCTGAGCTTGTCGGATGAGTGTGTCCTGTACGTGTCGATCTTTTTAGGGTATATCCTGCGCTCATCCCTAAATGGGTGCAATTGTGGTGGAGGTGCTGGTGAGACGAATAGATTTGGTGAAGTCGTGCGGTGGATCACCGCGCAATCCGCGTAAAGATATTTGCCGTGTTCAGCTGTGTCGCGGGCATTTCTGAAGTGGTGTTCTTCCAATAACTTTGGTGGACGTTATGAACCACGACGCAGTTTTCACCGACATTGATAAATACGTCAGCGCTCGCCGTTCCACTTTATTTTGTGATGGCCGTTCGAAATAATGATGAATAAATCATGCTAGATTGAATCATGTAGATGAAGACGTGTGCAGTAGTTGGCTGTAAAAATAGTGACTGGCATGTTAAGGAATAGAATGAATCCGTGCGGCCAAGTTCGCGGACCGCTGCTGCAACTGTCCGAACGTGTTACCGGCACTTCGTGATGTACGGCTTTCCTCGAGGATACAGAAATTCGCACATCCGCCAGCCTTGTATCGCTAACCTTCAAAGAAAGGGCTTCATCCCCAGAACGTAGGCAAGAGTGAGTACCACTCGTTAAACAATGACAAAGGAAGTAGCGCCGCTTCCTGTCATAGTAAGTTTCGCGCACGTTATCTATACTAAACACATCTGTCCCAAATGACAGGAAAACTTACGCCCACTCTATCACCGACGTATCAAGAATAAGTGCGTGGGCGCACACTTGAATATGTGTGCACTGTATACGCACAATAAATGACGGTACTACTCCGATAGCGCCGGAATTATCGAAGCTGAATGTTTGGTGACGGTCCACAAGAGTGAGCGAAATACTAGAGGTAATATATATTTGCTACAATGTATTAAAATGTACAAAACAGCTACGTTTCAAGCTTTGTGCGCAGCAAGAACAAATCTATCGGCACTGAGCACACTCGCGAGCGATTACGCAGAAAATAATCAGATAGTGGCCGCACCGAGGAACTTCACTGAGTCAGAAA
The DNA here is from genome assembly GCF_013339745.2 of Dermacentor silvarum. NCBI lineage: Eukaryota > Metazoa > Arthropoda > Arachnida > Ixodida > Ixodidae > Dermacentor > Dermacentor silvarum. The sequence goes on along the minus strand of NC_051162.1, from coordinate 127,320,443 downwards.
CTGACAAGCCACTGCTTCAAAGTATTTGGCGAATGAAGAACAAAGAGCAAAACACACTAATCCTGACTGAATTCACACTCGGAAAGCTTGGATAGCTTGGAATACATATTGAGCCCCGCTTTTAGAACAAGCACCATATACGCTGCTTGCGCCGTTTGGACATAGCTTAATGAGCTTCGAAAGCGCTTTTGGATGTTCTTTGAAGCTGTGATCAAAGCTTCGCGTCGTCCACCTAGTCACCGTCTACGATATCTCCGAAAACAGAGGTCTTCTAAGCCGCGCCGGCGTCATACACTTCCATTGTAAACAAGAAGGCAACGGAGGCAGTTGAGGCAAGCAATGGACGCGTCACCACGTGATCAAACATGACAGCGCCCACGGGATCGCCGCGAAAAGGGTCAGTAGGGCGTAAACGTAAATTTAATATTGACCTACACGTATGTTACCAGCACCTTCGCAACCATTGCAAACTGTAGCAAACGCACGCACAACGTACGACCATGGCCGCTGGACAAAAAAAAAAAAAAAAAAAAAAACTCTTTTTTTTTCTTTTTTTTTTTTTAATCCAGCGCCGCGGGGTACGACAGTCCTGAGCAGACGACGCGAGTTTATTTTGCAAGTGAAGTAAGGTGTGAGACCGGGCTAGTTGATATTCCGTATTGATACGACCAGCGCAAAAACAGACACGAAAAACAAAAAGGCGCTTGTCCTCGTCGCCTTTTGTGTTTCGTGCCTGTGATTGCAGTGGTCGTATCAAAAGTTACAAGTGAAACGTTATACACCCGGGCCCCGGCGTCACCTTCACGCGAGTGGTGGCAGCTATGACCTACTGAGCTATTTCACGTCCCTCGGAAAGCATGTCACAATCAGTTATGCACCGTTGCAAAAGCACACAACCAATAAACACGATGAACATTGTACTCTATGATCTGCAACGACCGCAGCGGCGTTTGGCCTTCTTACCTCTAGCAAGATGGCGGCAGCCGGCTTCACTTTTGCAGCGCCATCCCAACTTCAGAAGTATATCCATCCATGCCAACGCCTTGGATCTGCACTAGAGTGTACTAGACAATGGTAGAGTGGGCCGAACGGCGCTCTGCCGCTGAGGCGCCGCGTGTGGAAAAATAGTGCGAGGGCGCTGCGAGCGAACTGGACTGGGCGGAGACGCGCTCCGCGGCATATTCAACGCACTTTCGTTGCGAGCGCCGAGGCCAATTGCGCATAGTACGCTCTTAAAATAATGCTTTATTTCAACTGTAAATGTATGTTTACACCATTTTGTCAAACATATATATTTGAGGCACGGTTTATACAACGCGACGTCTTCAATTTTGCTGTCGTTGTCAAGCGCGTCGTCTGCTAGCGAGCGCGCGTTCGTTACGCGGACGCTGGTGGACGCCCAGTTTTTCTCGCAGATCCTCTGTGCAGTACATTTTTTTAATGGTTTAGTTTCTTCGGTGCGCCCATGACTCTTGACGGCCGGTTCCAAATATAGTTTTAGCCAGGTGAACTGCTGTTTTTACCACTGTCCTCTAAAAATAACTGGTATCTCCGCACCATGAAGGCTACGTAAGAAAATTTTATTATTGATATCGTGTCATTTTACACGCGCTTCTTGTTGGTGGATATTGATCAGGGACAATGATCGAAGAAAACAATATCAGAGTGAAATAAACCAGGTTTATTAACTGCGTGGCGCGAAGAATGACAATGCATTTTTAGACAATTAAATCAAAGGGTATAGACAAATATATATATATATATAATATATATATAATATATATATATATATATATATATATATAATATATGTGTGTGTGTGTGTGTGTGTGTGTGTGTGTGTAGGGGGAAATAACAAATATTATAAATGCAATAATTGAAAAAGTGAGAACTGCCGGCCGGAATAAGCGCACGTGTTTTGAATTAACAAACGCACTTATTAGTGAATACTGGAAATAAAACTCTCATTCGCAGAATAACATTCATAGCAGCAAGGCATCTTATATATATATATAATATATATATAATATACGCGTGTGTGTGTGCGTGTGTGTGTGTGTGTGTGTGTGTGTGTGTGTGTGTGTGTGGTGTGTGTGTGTGTTGTGCGTGCTTGCGTGCGTGCGTGCGTGCGTGCGTGCGTGCGTGCGTGCGGCGTGCAAGTTTTATTGATATGCTGTACGA
>NC_051162.1:127230492-127318162 GCF_013339745.2 Dermacentor silvarum | reverse complement strand
CCAAGTGATGGCGTGGTGCTAGATGGTGCTGCTGCGGAAAATTTCAGGAGGCCGTCAAGACCAAGAGACGTGGCATGCTCACCATAGGTGTCCGTCTTCTGCGAGACAATGCCCCAGTTCACAACTTTCATGTTGTCCAGATGGAAGCACGCAGCTGTGGGTTAGAAATTCTACCGCATGCCCCTTATTTACCCGGTCTCCCACCATCGGACATCCACCTGCTTACAATAATGAAGTCATTTTTGAAGGGCAAGCGTTTTCCAGATGATGAGACTGATTTTCGAAGTCACAACGTGGCTTCCAGAGTTATCTGTCGATCTCTACACGCGAGGCGTTTACATTTACATAAAGAGATGGGAGAAGTGCGTGTCCCAATGTGACATCTATCTAGAGAAGGCCTAGTAAATGTACCAAGTTTCGTTTCTCTCGGTCCAGATGAAGTGGGTCAGGAAAAATCTTTAATTTTAACGCCCCTTGCATGAAACTTGGCCGCTTTAGAGGCTCTAACAGATATAGTTTACACAGATGCGACATCTGTTTTTGGCGCACCGTTGCGGGTTTTTAAACTTGGTGTTTCTATTTTTTAAGGCTTACTGAGATTCGGCAATTTTAGTCAAATATTTGAAGCCCTAAATCAAAATTCGGCTTCCTAGAGTTGCTAGAATTTAACTTTCTCTGTGTGTGTGTGTGTGAGATACCACAGGTGTCATCAAAATTGGTCCAGTGGTTGTCCAATGAAAGCGCATCTGCGGTTTACATCTATTCCAAGAGAAAAATCGAAGTTGAGCTCGAGCTTGAGCTTCCTCTTAAGGCAGTAAAAAATCATTCTACTTGACTGCGAGTTCAAACTATACGTGCCATGAAGAGCCCCGCAGGGGCGTCTGCGTAAGCAGGCGTTTGGTGTGTTGCGACACCACGGACCCGAGCACACGAGGGTTGGACCTTCCCACGTTTAACCGTGCGTGGCTTAGCCGTGTCCGGGGAAAAGGGGATCCTGGGGGTTGAGCCAATGCTGAGTGCTTGGACCTTTATGGCCCCTCGGCGGAGGCAACACACCCCTTTGGCCTCGGCTTCACGTAGACGGCACTCCCGGACTGACCCATCCGGGAGAAATCGGTAGTTGCCTTTTCCTATCCTCCTCTCCATCCTTCGTCTTTCTCTCATACTTTCAATCTTTCCTGTCTTCTCCTCTCTTCTATTTACTTCCGACTTTCCAGGCAGCGAGGGTTAACCTTGTGTGTCATAACCACCCTTGGTTATACGTATTTGGTTATAGCGGGAACGTACAGCTGGCGTTTGTGGGGCTTGTGTCTACAGGTCCTACAGCGTCCCCTCGTTGGGCTCCATGGTGGGTGGCTGGCGTTCCTGCCGAAAGATCATTATTTTTCATGGCTTTTTCTTTCCCCGCGTTACCCGATCGCCCCCTTAAGCGTGGGCGCACCGAAGACTTATTCAAATTTTTTGGCCGCCAAACTGAAAACTTCCCTCGGTTCCACGTTGTCCACTGTGAAAAACCCGAAAAGACGGTGAGAATGATCTCACCTTTCCTAGTTTCAAAATGTCTAACGGAAACATTTGGCGCAGGCTACAAAGCATCAAAGATGGCTAGCGGCGATCTCCTATTGGAACTCCGCGATAAGAACCAACATGACAAGCTCCATAACCTAGCCTCATTTGGGGACATCCCAGTGACAATTACCCCGCACCGCACGATGAACACCACCCGTGGAGTGGTCTCCGATGACGACCTGATGCATCTGGAAGAAACTGAACTATTAGAAGGCTGGAGCGAGCAAAACGTAATCAATGTGAAGAGAATCATGCTACGGCGCGATGGAAAAGAGATGAAAACAAAGCATCTAATACTTACATTTGGTTCAAGTGTGCTTCCTGAAACTATTGAGGCAGGGTACGTGAAACTCCGGGTAAGACCATATGTTCCGAACCCTCTGCGATGTTTTAAGTGCCAGCGATTCGGCCACAGTTCGCAGAACTGCCGAGGTCGACAAACGTGTGCGAAATGTAGTGCCAATGAACACCTTGCTGAATCATGTGAAAACGCCCTCCACTGTGTGAACTGTGACGGGGACCACGCCGCGTACTCGCGGTCGTGCCCATCATGGAAAAAAGAAAAAGAAATTGTCGCAATTAAAGTAAAAGAAAACATCTCATTCAAGGAGGCACGAAGGCGGGTATTATCCCTGCCCAAGAACACTTTTGCCGAAGTGGCGCGTCAGGGGGCAGCGCCACAACGGCTTCCGGCGGCTGTCCGGCCCACACGCAGTGAGCCGCCAGCGACGCCATCCGCCCCCTCGGCGGCTGCAGCTAGCGCTGCTCCGCCATCTCAGAACAAGGGGCCATCGACCTCTGGGCTGGTGGCCTCAAGGGTCTCGTCCCACGAGACGAGGCCGTCACGACACACCAACCGCTCGCAAGAGCGCGTGTCCAGCGCCTCGCAAGAGGCGATGGACACAACAACCGGCCAGACGGCGCCGCCAGCGCCTAAGGAGCGGCGGGAATCTCTCGACCGCTCCAGAAAAGAGAAACCTCGCGTCACGGCGCCTGGAAAGGGCACCGTGAGCTAGTCTTCATCTTCTGAACACACAGCACAAACTCCTTTTCAATATGAACACGCAAATATTACAATGGAACGTTAGGGGTCTCCTTCATAACCTTGATGATGTCAAAGAGCTCCTTCTTAAATATAGTCCGAGGGTGCTGTGTGTCCAGGAGACGCATCTCAAAGCAGAGAACACAAACTTTTTAAGGCACCATGCCATTTTTCGCAAGGACCGCGACGACGCTACCGCCTCGTCGGGCGGTGTCGCTATAATAGTAGATAAAGGTGTTGCCTGTCGGCAATTGAACCTCCGAACTTCCCTTGAGGCAGTTGCTGTCCGAGCAATACTGTTCGGTAAGCTAGTCACAATTAGTTCGATTTACGTCCCTCCTTGTTATCAACTTTCCAAGACACAGTTTCAAAGCTTCATTGATGAACTTCCTCCGCCATACATAGTTGTCGGTGATGTGAACGCTCATAGCCCCTTATGGGGCGACTCTCGTTTAGATGCGCGAGGACGCCTTATAGAAAATTTTCTGTTTTCTTCAGGTGCATCTATACTTAACAAGAAAGAGCCAACTTATTACAGCGTTACACATAACACATACTCAGCCATTGATTTAAGTATAGTATCGAGTACTCTAATTCCGTATCTGGAGTGGTCTGTTCTCAGGAACCCGTTTGGGAGCGACCATTTCCCAGTTATGCTAAACTTAACAAAACAAGATACATGCTTGCCACATTTTCCTCGATGGAACATGGACTCGGCCGACTGGGAAATGTTCCGAGAGCTTACGTATTTAGGCGGAGATGAAATTGCTGTTTTTAATGTAGAAGACGCTGTTGCATACCTAACAGCTTTCATTATTAGCGCTGCAGCTAAATGTATTAGGCAAACTAGCGGATTAGCTAATAAGCGTCGCATCCCATGGTGGAACGACGAATGTCGGAAAGCGCGCAAAAATCAAAACAAAGCTTGGAGATTGCTTCGCAATTCTCCAACTGCTGAAAACCTCATTAATTTCAAACAGATAAAATCACAAGGTAGGAGAACACGTCGACGTGCAAAGAGGGAAAGTTGGGATAGGTACATCACCAGTATAAATTCGTACACCGATGAAAGAAAAGTCTGGAATCGGGTAAATAAACTAACAGGTCGGGAGTCGCATCCCCTACCCTTAGTAAGTACACAAGGTGATAGCCTCGAAGATCAGGCGGATTGTCTAGGCGAACATTTTGAATATGTGTCAAGTGCATCGCACTATACCGAAACATTCCTGAGAATCAAAGAACGCGAAGAGCGGCGGCCCCTAAATCGCAAAGGCTCATCGAGTGAGGCCTACAATTCTCCATTTACTTTAGCTGAGCTTCAAGCATCTCTCGCTTGTTGCAACAACTCAGCGCCAGGTGGGGATCGTATCATGTACGAAATGATTAGGTACTTACACCCCGAAACACTGAAAACACTCTTGTCTCTTTTTAATGCCATGTGGGCGGCTGGCTGTATTCCGTCTTCATGGAAGGAAGCCATAATCATCCCCATACTTAAACAAGGCAAAGACCCGTCCTTGGCCAGCAGCTACAGGCCAATAGCTCTAACAAGCTGCCTGTGCAAGCTGTATGAAAAAATGATAAACCGGCGCCTAATATGCTTCCTAGAAAATAACAAAATTTTGGACACCTTCCAGTGTGGTTTTCGAGAAGGTATGTCTACTACAGACCACCTTGTCCGGATTGAGGCATATATTAGAGATGCTTTCATACATAAGCAGTTCTGTCTGTCTGTATTTCTAGACCTAGAGAAAGCTTACGACACCACATGGCGCTTTGGAATTCTCCGAGATCTTTCCGCAATGGGTGTTCGTGGCAATATGCTTAACACAATCGAAAGTTACCTCACTAATCGCACATTTCGCGTAAGGGTGGGCAGAGCTTTGTCTAGGTCATTCACACAAGAAACTGGTGTGCCGCAGGGCGGTGTGCTTAGCTGCACACTATTTATTGTAAAAATGAATTCCCTGCGTACAGTCATCCCACGCACAATGTTTTATTCGGTTTATGTCGATGATGTGCAGATAGCCTTTAAGTCATGTAATATTGCCATCTGCGAACGACAGGTACAGCTGGGAATTAACAGATTGTCCAAATGGGCGGAGGAGAATGGTTTTAATGTTAACGCTCAGAAAAGCACTTGCATACTCTTTACAAACAAGAGAGGCGTAACGCCTGTCCCAAGTATACAAATCAAAGGAGATGCGCTCTCTTTGAGCAGCGAACATAAGTTTTTAGGAATCATTTTAGATTCCAAGCTTACATTTATTCCTCATATTAAATATCTGAGGACAAAATGCCTGAAGACAATGAATGTTCTAAAACTTCTGTCCCGCACAACATGGGGCAGTGATCGAAAATGTTTGCTTAACTTGTATAGGAGTCTTGTCCTCTCCCGGCTTGACTACGGGTCTATAATTTATAATTCTGCAACGCCAAGTGCATTAAAAATACTAGATCCCGTTCACCATCTGGGTATCCGCCTCGCGACCGGTGCCTTCCGAACAAGTCCGATCCAAAGCCTCTATGTAGAGTCTAACCAGTGGTCACTCCATCTGCAGCGTTCATATCGCAGTTTCACATATTTTCTGAAAGTACAAGCAAACAATGAACATCCTTCTTATTCAACCATAAATGACGTTACCGCTGCCACACTCTTCCATAATCGACCTGCAGCGAGAAAGCCATTCTCCTTGCGTGTGAGGAACCTCAGTGAGGAAATGGGTGTTCCGCTGCTTGATCATCGTCCTATGGCTCCAGTGAAACTGTTACCGCCGTGGCAGTGGCAACTCATAGATTGCGATACATCGTTTGTAGAGGTCACTAAACACGCACCAGAGGCACACATTAAAATGCATTTCTTAGAGCTTCAATACAAGTACTCGTGTACAGAGCTTTACACTGATGCCTCCAAGTCACATGCCGGGGTGTCTTATGCAGCCGTTGGCCCATCCTTCTCGGAAGCCGGTGTACTCCACCCGGAAACGAGTATTTTTACGGCTGAGGCCCATGCACTGTTGTCGGCTGTGAAGCATATAAGGAAATCAAAACTTCAAAAGGCAATTATATTTACGGACTCCCTAAGCGTCGTAAAAGCATTGATGTCACTCGGTAAACAAAAAAATCCTGTACTTACTGAGCTCTATTCCGTTCTCTGTGAAGCGTATTTATGTAACCAGCATGTCATTATATGCTGGGTGCCTGGCCATAGAAGCATTGAGGGTAATGTGCTAGCTGACCGAATGGCTACGTCAATAACATCACACGCTATTAACCCTACAGCTGCTGTCCCTGTAACAGATCTGAAACCTTTCCTGCGAAAGAAACTGCGAAGCCACTGGCAACGCTTGTGGGATGCTGAAACAAGTAATAAGCTTCACTTGATTAAACCACAGTTAGGTTCCTGGCCCCCCGTAACGAAAACACGGCGAACTGACGTCCTATTCAGTCGGTTGAGAATAGGACACACGTACGGAACCCACAGTTTTTTGTTGACAGGTGATGAACCACCAACCTGTGGTAGATGTGGTGAGAGGCTGACCGTCCTCCATGTCCTCCTGGAGTGCCGGGAAGCCGAAACAGAGAGAAGGAAACATTTTCCTCTTGCATACCGATACCATATCCCTATCCATCCCAATATGTTTATTGGCAAAGAACCGATTTTTAATTACCAAAGCAGTCCTAGGTTTCTTGAATGACGTGGTACTACATGTAATTAGCCCTAGATATTCGTAGCACATCCTCCCGCCAGAGGATGCTGTTGCGATAGTGTTTAGTATAGCACATGCCTCCAGGCCTTTATGTTCAAGGGTTCTGTTGAGGCAATAGTGCTTCATGCCAATTTTCGCATCGGACATATTTTGGAAATAGTAATATTTATTTGCAATGCATATTCAATGTTCATAGCACACGCCATTAGTCATTCCCATTATCTTATTACCTGTAGATTTTATGCACTTTACAGCGACAATTTTAGGCCCCTTTACAGCCACGTCATATCCACCACTCGTAATCCATCGCATCAATTTAAACTCATTAACACTGGCCCGGCGCTCTTTGGCCATTATTGGCCCTTGCGCCGTTAAACCCCATATATCATCATCATACGTGCCATGAAGAGACACGTCTTACTTGAAATATGTGCATTAATTATGACAATCTAGTGCGCAGTGAAATATCGAATACGAGAGATTGACATCGACAGCTAATAATGTTTATTTCACGCATCATGGTTCAAAACAGGCCGGTAATGTTGTACTAGCTTTACTGCATATTTTTATGTTAAGTATTTCCACCGCTAAAACGTGGTTACATACAGTTGCATTTTTGTAGTAGCACAGTCTCTTAACGCGTACCGTGTGCAAGGGTGATGTTCTTGTTAATCTTATTTATTTATTTATTTATTTATTTATTTATTTATTTATTTATTTATTTATTTATTTATTTATTTATTTATTTATTCTTATCTATTTCTACTTCTGGCGTGCACAATGTAGGTCCAAAAACGCCATTAGCTCATTTCCTGCGTGAAATACTAATTTCAAAATATATATATATATATATATATATATATATATATATATATATGTGTGTGTGTGTGTGTGTGTGTGTGTGTGTGTGTGTGTGTGTGTGTGTGTGTGTGTGTGTGTGTGTGTGTGTGTGTGTGTGTGTGTGTGTGTGTTGCTTTAATATGCCCGGCATTCGCCGGGCACATGATGCACTCATATGGTAGCACGTATTTTGTTTCAGAAACACAGCCAATAAACACCTAATATGAGCTGTATTTCTTATTATTCGCTTTCAACTTCTAGTATGCATACTGTGGGTCCCAAAAGCATACGTGTCATCGTTTCCACAAGAATGCGTCGATCAGTTTGAAGACATATGCGACGCGGAAGTTCCAGCCTACCAAGAAGGCCTGTGTGACGACGCTCTCGGCGATTAATAAAATCATACGCACGTCCTGTACACTCCAAATTCCCCTGGAATTTGTTTCTGATGTGACCTTCTAAAGCCCTATGAACATGCTGCTCGTCAAGAAAACTGTGGTTGCTTCTTCTGCAGTAAATACAGTATGTTTAGAACGGGCATAATAAATGTTTCTAAAGCGATGGTTTCTTTGCTTCTTCCTTCAACTTCGTTGGCGCTGTATTGCCGTTTAGAGAACATATTCGATCACTGGGCATCTGCCTATCATGGGCGAAGGAAGTGACTAGACGGGAGCATTCCGCAACAGGAATGAAGCCAAATGAGGTCGCCCAACACATGATCGTCACTTCAAAGCGCGCGGTAGGTTTTAGTGTTCCCGATCCTTCCAGGCTGTGCAAGCAGGGCTGCCAAACAAATCGATTAAAAAAAATTCCTGCCGGTCCCTCGCATCGTGGGAATCGACGAAAGCGAAGCGTTGTGTGCTGTTCGCTTTGATTGGCGGTAATTAGCCGCGATGTCGACGGCGAATGCACAATTTCTTCAGCGTTTAGTACCGTACGAGATCGGTGAGTCGATGTTAAACGTTACCTTGCGTGCACCACTGCTGTTTGTTCGCGTAGTACACAGAACACACAAAGCGAGACGTGTTTGAGGCGTTGATGTGCCCCATTGTTCATAACCTCCGAGAAGGTTAGCGCTGATGATCATTGTCTCACACGGAACATTGCGCCGGGGCAGTGGAGTTCAACTTAAGTTGAATTATGGGGCTGTACGCGCCAAAACCACAATTCGATTATGAGGCACGCCGTATAGTGACGGACTCTAGATCAATTTTGACCCCCTGGGGTTCTTGAACGTGCCCCTACGTACACGAGCGTTTTTGTATTTCGCCCCAGTCGAAATGCGGCTTCCGGGGTCTGGATCGAACCCGCGTCCTCGAGCAATGCTGTAACCGCAGAGTTACCGCGGCGGCTACAGAAGTGTTGATTTGACGTGCGACCGCTATCGCCAAAACGCTATGGTGTTTTAATGTGGCTTTGCGTCAGCACTCCCTGCGTCAGTTGTCCGCTTGACAAATTTGTACGCTGCTTATTTTTCAGAAATAGCAGAAACGTACCGTACCGTTCCTTGAAGATAAATTTATCCAGTTTGTCCCCAACCGCTCTCGTGTATAGCAGTCGACATGACACCGTCATGGCTAATTGCAGATGGCCCTTATGCGATAGAAGTTTTGTCAATGTAGTACAAGGACGCACTATGGGATATTTATTATCAAACGCAGCGAAGCAGAGCTTATCAGGTGATCTTTTCAGCAACGAGTCTTTCGCAGCGGCCGACGTCTCTACTAATCTGATAATAAATAAAAAATGTATGAACTGCCGCTTTCTGAAATCATGTTATACTGTCAAACCCGAATGAATTAAGGTTGGTTTAACCTCGTTATAGTTTATTTTGGGTATATATGCCAGATCACCTGATATATCGAACTATATTTAGCCTGTTTGTTATAACCAGCTTCGACGATATTGTCACCTGTAGTAGTGGGAATAGGGCAAGCGCAGAGGCGCAAGAAGAACGAAGTGCGCGTGCTAACCGCCCCGCTCGATGGTTAGCTCTCGCCGCCATTTTCTCCAGAGCCCAGCTGCTCATAAATAAACGTCGTTAGCCCCCTTTGAAGGCGCGTGGCAAAGTGGTGGAGGTGCTGGGTACTTCTCACTCATGCCGCAGACTCCTCCTGGGAGCGGAAGCACCAGCCCTGTGTTAGTTGATACTCCCGTCCATCGGACCAGCCGCAGGATCCGGGGACTGCCTCCTGAAGATACTGAAGACACCGCAGTGCTTCAGACTACCCCAACCGGTATGGAACGTTCAGTGACGAATCGGTATACGCTTCAAAATCCACTGGTGCCGAAGTCGTTCCATGGCGACGTCTTCGAAGACGTCGAAGACTGGATGGCCGACTTCGAGCGCGTGGCCGAATGCAACGAATGGGATGACGCGACTAAACGTAGGAATGTCTACTTTTGCCTGGAGGACGGCGCGCGTACATGGTTTCAAAACCGTGAGGAGCAACTGACGTCGTGGCGCGACTTCCGTCGTCAGCTACTAGACACCTACGCCAGTCCCGATCGCCGCGAACGAGCCGAATGAGCAATCCAGGCCCGAGTCCAGCTTCCCAACGAAAGCGTTACTGCGTTCGTCGAAGATATGACGCGCCTCTTCAGACGAGCAGACCCTGGAATGACCGAGGACAAGAAGCTGCGTCACCTGATGCGAGGGGTGAAGGAGCAACTCTTCGCTGGTCTGGTGCGCAATCCTCCCAAGACTGTCGCCGAATTTTTAGCCGAGGCTGTAAGTATGGAAAAGATGCTTCAGCATCGCTCGAACTTTTATGATCGGCAAGTGAACGCGAGTACTGACATTTTGACGGCCATTGGAAACAATAATGACAACCTTCGCGAACTCATCCGCACCGTTGTGCGCGAAGAACTAATGAAGGTTTATGGCACGCCACAAGCCACGGTGAGCTCCATTGCGAGTGTTGTAAAAGATGAAGTCAACCAAGCACTCCGGTCCAACTTTCCTTTTGCTAACACCGCGCCTGTACCTTCTGTACACCACCGTGCGACCTACGCAGAAGTGTTGAGACAGCCTGCTTCGTCCCCGCCGCTGTTTGTCCAGGCCGCTCATCCGGTTGCACTTCCACCAGCCCCACCGGTGTCTTACATCGAGGAACGACGCACGCCTCCACCGTTTCACCATGCCGCTCCTCCGATTGTGCTTCCGCAGGAGCAACCAGTACATTACGCCGACGATCGACGCATGTCCCCTCGGAAGTCAGATGTTTGGCGCACTCCGGATCGCCGTCCTCTGTGCTTCCACTGTGGTGAGGCAGATCATTTGTACCGCCAGTGCCCATACCGACGCCTTGGGTTGCGGGGCTTTTCCGCCTACTCGCCACCACCCCGACTGGGCCAACGACCTCGGGACATTGAAGATTATCTCGCTCAGCAACGCATGCCACCGCCTACCGGGCGGCAGTCGCGCTCGCCGTCGCCAAGGCGATTTTCACCATCGCCTCAGCGGTATTCGAGCAGACGGTCGCCAAGTCCCCGCCGGGAAAACTAACTCCAGCGACCTTTGGGGGCGAGGCCGCTGGCAGTCGACGCGCTGAAGACCTCCGATCGACGCGAGTAACGAAGGGTACCGGACCGACATTAACTGCAGCTGAACGGAATGACCGGCTTTCGCTCGACATACCTGTGGTGATTGACGGTTATGCGGTTAGCGCTTTAGTGGATACCGGAGCGGACTATTCTATATTAAGCGGGAAGATGGCGACGTTGCTGAAGAAAGTAATTACACCTTGGCATGGTTCGCAGATTCGTACGGCTGGTGGTCACGTCGTTACTCCACTGGGAACCTGCACGGCAAGAGTTCGGATTCGAGGATCGACATTCGTGGCGAGTTGCCTTGTCTTACGAGAATGCTCCCGCGACGTCATTCTCGGAGTTGACTTCCTGCAGGAATACGGCGCTGTTATTGACTTACGGGGAGGTGTAGTCACGTTCTCAGCCGACCAAGCAATCGACACAAACGCCGACAAACGACGTGACGACGCGCTACGTGTTTCCGCCGAAAGTGTTACGCTTCCTCCACGAGCCAGTGTTCTAGTCGAAGTGATGTGCGGTGGATTGCGCGAAGGTGGAGTGGTCGCAGAAAGTAACTTAGCGTATCTACTGACGCAAGGTGTTTGTGCGGCCAGAAGTGTGCTACAGCTTCGTGATGGCCGATCTAAGTTGCTAGTCACCAACTTTAGTAACGAGCATCGACACCTTTTCCGCGGTACTTCCATAGCGTTTGCAGAAGAAAATAGAACACGTTGCTGAATGTTTTGTCCCTGAACCAGTGAGGATGGCTGACAAGGCACTGGGCAACGTCGACATTAATTCAGAGTTGTCTCAAGACAAACAGGCAGCACTACACGCGCTCTTGCTCGAATTCAGGGCATGCTTCGCAAGCTCGTCTAAGGTGCGCCAGACTTCAGTTACAAGGCACAGGATCATCACATGCGACGACGCACGCCCGATACGCCAGCAGCCCTACCGCGTGTCGGCAAAGGAACGCGAAGCGATTCGTACGCAAGTACAAGAGATGCTTGAAGACGGCGTGATCGAACCTTCCAACAGCTCATGGTCGTCTCCGGTCGTTCTTGTCAAAAAGAAAGACGGAACGCTACGCTTTTGCGTCGACTACCGGAAGCTCAACAACGTAACTAAAAAGGACGTGTACCCACTGCCACGTATCGACGACTCGTTAGATCGACTGCGGCGTGCCCAGTACTTTTCGTCACTCGACTTGAAAAGTGGATACTGGCAGATCGAGGTAGACGAACGAGACCGCGAGAAAACTGCCTTTGTGACTCCCGACGGCCTTTACGAATTTCGAGTGCTCCCTTTCGGCTTGTGTTCAGCCCCAGCTACTTTCCAGCGAATGATGGATACTGTCCTCGCTGGATTGAAGTGGCAGACTTGCCTTGTGTATCTTGACGACGTAGTTGTCTTTTCTGAAACATTTGAGCAACATCTTCATCGCCTGCGGCATGTGCTAGAAGCGCTCCGATCGGCTGATCTCACGCTTAAACCTGAAAAGTGCCACTTCGGTTATGAAGAGCTCAAGTTTCTTGGACACGTCGTCAGCGCCAAAGGAGTTCGACCCGATCCCGAAAAACTTGCCGCTGTGGCAGCTTTTCCTCCTCCTGCCGACAAGAAGGCCGTCCGACGCTTCCTGGGCTTCTGTGCGTATTATCGCCGCTTCATTGACAACTTCTCGAAGATTGCGGAACCCCTGACTCGCCTTACCAGGGATGACACGCCATTTACCTGGACGCATGAGCAACAGACGGCCTTCGCTGACCTACGACAACGCATGCAGTCAGCACCCGTCCTGGCACATTTCGACGAAGAGGCTGACACCGAGGTGCATACTGACGCCAGTAACATCGGCCTTGGCGCAGTACTCGTCCAACGTCAAGACGGCATTGAAAGAGTAATTGCTTATGCTAGCCGCTCGCTGTCCCGTGCCGAGGCGAACTACTCTACTACAGAAAAAGAGTGTCTCGCGGTCGTCTGGGCGATCACGAAGTTTCGCCCTTATCTCTACGGCCGCCCCTTCAAAGTGGTGACAGACCACCATGCTCTATGTTGGTTGGCGAACATACGCGATCCTTCAGGACGACTGGCACGGTGGAGCTTGCGGCTACAGGAATTTGACGTCACTATAGTTTATAAGTCTGGCCGCAAGCACGAAGACGCCGACACGTTGTCGCGTGCTCCCGCCGAATCTGTCAGTCGACAGTCAGAGGACGACGACGGCTTCCTGGGCGCTCTCACTACGTCGGACTTGGTCAGATGGCAGCGTGACGACGCTGAAATTCGACCTCTAATCGACCACTTAGAGGGCCGTCAAACAACCATACCACGCCATCTACGTCGCGTCTTGACGTCCTTCTGTCTACGAGACCATGTGCTGTACAAGAAGAACGCCCGCCCGAATGACCGAGCCTACCTCCTAGTAGTTCCCAAGGACTTGCGGGACGATATTCTTTTCGCTTGCCACGACGAGCCTACATCTGGCCACCTCGGCTCCTCACGAACGCTTGCTAGAGTGCGCGAGATGTATTACTGGCCCGGGCTGTCGGCAAGCGTAAAACAGTATGTTAAAGGCTGTCGTGAATGTCAGCGGCGAAAGTCACCACCCCTGAAGCCCGCCGGGTTATTGCAACCCATCGAACCACCTCATAAGCCATTCAACCAAGTCGGCTTGGACATTCTTGGGCCGTTTCCTCTATCAACCGACGGCAACAAGTGGGTGATTGTCGCCACTGACTATTTAACCCGGTATGCTGAGACAGAGGCGCTCCCACGAGCCACGGCTTCTGAGGTAGCGCAGTTCTTCATGTGTCACATTGTCTTGCGCCATGGTGCCCCATCCATTGTTATCACAGACAGAGGAACGGCGTTCACGGCACAGCTCATGGACGAAATTTTTCAACTAAGCAACACCAGGCATCGAAAGACGACCGCTTACCATCCGCAGTCCAACGGCCTTACGGAGCGACTAAACAGGACCATCACAGACATGATCTCTATGTACATCGACGTCCAGCACAAAACATGGGATCGTATCCTGCCTTATGTGACCTTCGCGTATAATACCGCCGTACAAGAAACAACGCGCTTCACACCATTTCGCCTCGTCTACGGCCGCGAAGTGCAGACGATGCTGGACGCTATGCTTCCGTGCCACGACTCCGAGCACCTAACTACTGACGCCGAAGAATTTGCTCAGCGCGCTGAGGAGGCTCGCCAGCTCGCGCGGCTGCACATCGGTGAGCAGCAAGTCTCAGATGCACGGCGCTATAACATCCGTCACCGGCAAGTGCGCTACAGTCCCGGAGACCAAGTGTTGGTGTGGACCCCTGTTCGCCGCCGTGGCCTTTCTGAAAAGTTGCTCAGCCGGTATTTTGGCCCATACAAAGTGCTGCGCCGCATTAGTGACGTGAACTATGAAGTCGTTCCAGACAGTGCGGCGCAAACACGGCGTAGACAACCACCTAGCCCTGACGTCGTTCACGTCGTACGCATGAAGCCCTACGTTGCGCGTTCGTGATTTTTACGCTCCCATGTGCACCCTATGCGCTTACCTCTCTGTTTCTAGAGACGTAGAGAACTGTTTCTAGCTACGCTGCTGTAGCTATCACTGTGTTCTGTGCTCGAGCATTTTCATTGAGCGTGTTTTTTTTGTTTTTTTTTTTTGTTTTTTTGTTGTTGTTTTTTTCCCCTTTCCCACACCACTTCTTGAGCATCGAGGCGATGCTCTTTCCGAGGAAGGGGGGAAATGTCACCTGTAGTAGTGGGAATAGGGCAAGCGCAGAGGCGCAAGAAGAACGAAGTGCGCGTGCTAACCGCCCCGCTCGATGGTTAGCTCTCGCCGCCATTTTCTCCAGAGCCCAGCTGCTCATAAATAAACGTCGTTAGCCCCCTTTGAAGGCGCGTGGCAATATACACAGCCGATCTTCACACGTTAAGTCTCGCGCCGGAATATCGTGCTAGTTTGTTATGAATTGAACGCCAGTTTACACACGCTCCGATGCGTCGGTGAGCTTTCAGGTTTTTGTTCACTAAGTGTAAATTCATGTGGCGGAAGTAAACATGACTATTTGCATAGGTGCCTAATTGCCCGACCCAATGCAACCATTTAATTCCACGGTGTATCCTTCATCAAATAATGCTAACCCCTTTTTGTCATAAACAAAATGTAACCGATAGTTGTAAATAATGTACTAGCGTAAGTACCACAGCAGCCTTCCTAAGTTCACTCTCACTTTCACTCATCAACTTTCGTGATAGATCGCGGTCATTGCAAAATTCAAAACATTCGGTATGCTGAGTATGCCCCTGGTTAGAAATACTGTGACTGTGCCCGCAGTTGAGAGACTCAAAATGTGTGGGGAAGTACGCTGCTACTCCAGCTAGCACTTTTCCGACCTGCACTTTTTTTAGTGGAGAAAAATGCGAAGTGAATCGAGTGCTACTTTGTTGGCTCGGATGGCTACCAAGTGGAAAGAAGGAGTGAAGCCTGCAGAAAGGTATTTTTCCTCGAGCTGCTGTGCAGTCAACCGTAACTTTCTCTTGTTAACCTGCCTGTCTTTCTTCAAATCCTATCGGTTTTTGTGTCACCACATCCAATGCGGCTAGTTAGGTTGAACGAGCGAAATAAGAACGTGTACGTGACAAAAGTGAGTTCGTTCACAAAAACAAGTTAACCGACCTTACAGGATGCGACATGTGAACTATTTTTGCCCAAAGCAGACAGTCAAGTGAAACTGTGGTAGCGCCTGGCAGGTGACAAGCGTCATGCATTCTGAATTCTTGATTAAATAATTTCCCTCGGTGGCAGGCAACCTATAAAACAAGAAGGCCTGAATTTAATTTAATTTATTTCATTTTAGATTACGTTTTAGCATACGACATCTGCAAGGGCGTCAAATCAGCTTGATTGGAGCGATACAACTCTATTTTCAAGCCCATGTAATTTATTCACTATGAGACGGCTACTCAGGCTTGTCTCTAACTCAGTGTTCAATGAAATTGACGAGCTTTCAACTTGTCGCTGACAGCCCCGAACAACGCTAGCTGCATTAAATGAACGCCACAAATAAAAAGACGTCACAGCTTATAAGCTGGTCCGAGTTTTGTCCTAAGGTGGTCAGATTCCAAGCTGAATGTCTGTGCAGCGCACGGTTTCTAACAAACCAAGAATGACTAGCGCATTTCGAACGGATCGAACGGTCGTCGCCGTCCACGCATGCCTGGCGTTTATATTACCAGTCGCCTTGTGTCTCGGTGAACACAGGCTCCACAGAAACAAGACGAATGCATTTCAGGTGAGGCACAGGTAGTAACTGGTGCGAAGGATCTTTATCTAAGACGTCGCAAACACGCCTGCTTATAGGGGTGTTCTTTTTCGCTGCTCGTATAATCACAGAAATATGCACGAAAGCCGACTCGACAGAGAAGGCGTTCATGTGCATGTCCCTGTGATCCTTACGTTATTACGCTGTGCATCGGTGGTGTTGAAGTTTAGCGCTTGCATGTTGTTTTGTATCAATATAGCCACAGGTAAATTTGGTGATTATGACTTACCACAGTCAATCCAGAGTGGGAGCGACGGACAGTATACGTTGCATTTGCCTCTGCCTTCAAACATTGCTTCGACTTCTTTACCAATGTATTTGAAGCTAACATCTCATTGCAAATCCGTTCAGTGATAGTGATGAGAGTCATTAGCCTCCAATTGCTAACATTCGACAGTTTGCATAACACTATAGAGGGGAAAATATGCGCATCAAATGCGCTGAGGGAAATAATTTAAGCGAAGCTATCGTTGGTATTTTAGACGGCTTACACAATAGCAATAAAGCAATAAGCGAGAGATGAATATACAGGATTGGCGGAGGATGGCGATGGAGGAGATGCGGCTGTCCATACCGAAAATTAGTTGAAATTTTTTGTGGGAAGACAACGCCTGTCAACAACCCGTTACAAAGGAGTACATTTTAAACGTCCATCTGACATAAGGGAAGCTAAAAAATGGAGAGAATCTCTATGTAAAGAAGCCAAGAAGATAGGAGGAGAGCTGAGCAAGAGAAGATGATGGAAAGAGGTTGACATTCTCAGCTGTCTATATTGTTCCGTGTCACAACCTTCGTTCCCATTGCTCATTGATAAGCGGCGTTTAATTAGGTCTACAAGGCAAAGTTTTTCAGTTGGCGCTCGTGGGCTTATCATTTCAACAGAGTGCTAATTTGGGCCGGTTGTGCCTACTTACACAATGAAAGAAACCAAAGCTTTTCGATGCAACGTATTACAGACGCGACACACACATCGTCTGTGTATAGGTCCTTTATATTTCATTTGGAGAGTGCTGTTTTTCGCTATTGCTTATCATCTAACCGGCTTGGAATTTATACTGAGACACTCTACTTACCACGCTGCGTCATCGCTTGCGTGAACCCGTGCGCAGGTTTTTGACATCTTTGCGGACGGTGTGGCCTTGTACACTTCCAGCAACGACCCTAGCCTGAAGTGTATGACCGCCGACCGGATAGAATACAAGCCGAACAGGAAGGTTGTTTACACTTGGAATCTTCTCAGTGTCCGAGGCTCGAAAAGGTAAGGCGCTACCACACGTCAAAGATCAGTCTCTGTAGTTACTCCCCAAAGACTACCTTAAGGTTTAAGGATGCTTAAATGCTAGTGAATGCTTAGTTAAATGGAATGCTGTGCTATTCTCTACATTGCTAACAATGTTTGCGGAAATGAGCATCGTAGCCCTTATCAACCGCGCAAGGTAGCAAGTAAGTACCGTTAACGCAGAGCCACTTGCGTACTTAGGCTTACTATATTACTACTTACATATTAAAACATTATATCCAGTTAGTATAACTAACTACTATAGCTTGCGGTAATGCAGCGATGTCAAGGTTTAGTTGTCTGTGTACAGATCGCCGAAAAAATCAGCCCAAATAAGCAGTGCTTAGCTGTTAGCAGCTCTCGGAACTCTTATTTTAGATTAATTTTGCTAGATTTTAGACGTTTCTTTGCAGCAAATGAACACAATCGGTCGTTGATAGCAAAAAGATGCTACAAAACACCGTGAAGATAACCTGATTCTAATGATTTTTTTTTTACCATTTCAGAGACAAGTACAACGTCGCATATTACCCAGGTCCTACACAAGACACTGTATTCGCCATTGTCAACCACGGTGAATACGACGATTTGAAATATTTCTGTTTTGTTCGCTAAGTACTTCAGCAAAAGCTAAAGAAACAAAACATGACATTGCAACTCCAGGACTAAGCAATATGTGGGCTGCCCCTACTTAAACGCTTGGTATGCAGTTGAATATTTCAATATTTTTTCCTTACAATATTATACGCAATTGATACGGAATGCACCTCGATTCTATAAGAATTTTAAGAGAAGCACGCGTAAACTTTGACATATGCATGAGAGAAAGGTTTGTTTCCTTTTTAAATCGAGTCCCAAACCAATCAGGTCCAAAGAGCATACTGGGTTGATTCGAATTCGAGATCTTATCGTAATCTTATCATGGTTTAATATTTTTGTTGCAGAGTGGAAGCATCCCTTTTTAGCCAAGCTTCACTACACCAATAATAAGAACTGCGTTGTTGCCAATTTACCATACAAGGGTCAAGGTAAGGACTTGCGCTCATACTATGACGAGTTTCTTTCAGTAGACAATTACCTTGGACGTTATTGCGATTGCTACGCTTAAAGCCCTCAAGTACATTAGTATGCAAAGCGTATTCCCATCGTATAGCGTACATTATACGTAGCTAATAAGACCTGACAGAAACCAGCTTGATAACAAGATGTGTTGTCCTGCGAGCTGATTCATCATCATCATCATCAGTATGTATTTATGTCCACTGCAGGACGAAAGCCTCTCCCTGTGATCTTCAATTACCCCTATCTTGCGCTAGCTGATTCCAACTTGCGCCTGCAAATTTCGTAACTTCATCACCCCGCCTAGTTTTCTGTCATCTTTGATTGCGCTTCCTTTCTCTTGGTAACCATTCTGCCACTCTTGTGGTCCAGCGGTTATCCATCCTACGCATTACACACCAAGATAATTTACAATATAGTCATGGTGACACTTCAATCAACCAAGAGAACAGGCTACCTTCAGGAAGGGATATTCTACAATCGTGCTGTTTTTGTGCTTGACACCAAAATTAGTCAAAGGAAAACTTCATTTGACCGCATCGAATATTTTATCTTACCGCTTAAGTCTAATAGATACAATACAAACCAAACACCCTTTATACGCCCATAACGGTGTTGAACTGTTTTGTGCCTAAACCAAAATGCAATGAACAATAAAACCACAGTCACCTGTATACCTTATGGTTTGAAAGAGGCAGGACGTGCGGTGTTAATTTTACAGCATACATTGTCATGCTCTTTAAGACTTCCCTGCATTGAAATATGGTTTCATACATGTGCATGTTTTTATGTGTGTGCCAGGAAAACAGTCTCTTAGCATATAACATGTGCAGCATTGTTGTGTTTCTTACTCGCGCTTGTTTATCTTAGTCATTTTTTTTTTTTTTTTGCTATCGCTTTCTGCTTCTAGCGTGCGCACTGTAGGTCTGTAAAGCTGTTCAGAAAAGGCCCAGTTCATGCGTATGGCACTAATATTAAGTATCTTTTTGCTTAATTCTTAACCGCAATAAAATACGATGAGAGGTTGTATGTATGATAGCATGTATCTTGTGTAGAAACACAACCTATGAACACATAATATGTGTTGTCTTATTATTCGCTTTCTACTTTCAGTGTGCGTACTCTGGGTCCCGAGAGCATATGCATCATCATTTCCGCAAGAATGCGTCGATCAATTTGAAGACATTTGCTACGTGGAAGTTCCAGCCTACCGAGAGGGCCTGTGTGACTACGCGCGAGGCGATTATTAAAATTATATGCACTTAACCACCGTGATGGCGTACTGGCTTTGGCGTCACGCGAGCTACGCCTGAGGGCGAGGGACCAAATCCCGGCCCCGGCGGCCGCATTTTGACGGGGGCGAAATGCAGGAACGCCCGTGTTCCGTGCATTGAGTCCACATTGAAGAACTGCAGGTGGTCGAAGTTATGCCGGAGAATCCCCCCCCCCCCCCCCCTACTACGGTGTGCCTCATAATCATATCGTGGTCCGTATCAGTCATATCACAGCATATCGCGGCTGGGCACGTAAAACCTCAGAATTATTTCTTTTAATTATACGCGTTTCATGGACGCCCCAAATTCACGTCGAATTTGTTTCTCCTGTGACCGTATGAACTCTCACGAATGACGTGTCCGTTCTTGGTTAATCCCCCAGAATAGGTATCTTCCACTGTGACAGGCTTGCGACAGCATCAACTAGCGCGAAAAAGACATCGGACGACAGCAAGAAGCACAGAGGATAGAGCGCTAGTCTTCAACTGAATTTTTACTACAAGGAAACTTTACGCCACGCACTGCAATTTACGAATCATAGACGGTCAGTCCGCAAGTCATATTAACTTTATTTATTTTATTTTATTAGAAATACTTTCAAGGCCCGAAGACACTACAGAAAGCAGTGGTATGATTACAAACTTATGCAGTGAAATAACAGATAAAGAGTTACAAGGCATTTTCCAAGGCGATATTGAATCGTTCTGCATCTGCAATGGCAGCAATGGAGGAGGGAAGGTGGTTCCATTCGGTGCTTGTTCTTGGGACGAAAGACTCATGATATAAGTTAGTGCTACACAATGGCAAGCTTACTTTGAAAAAGTGATCGGTTCTAGCTGAAACGTAGCAAGGCGGTGAAAAAAGAGCGAGTTTCAATAGTTGATTGTGGCGGTATATTTTATGAAAAAGGATTCAGGCAGGAGCATTTGCGACGGAGGGAAAGGTCCGGTAAGTATAATGTTCTTTTCATGGACGTGACGCTAGAATTACGGGAGTAGTTAGACAGGATGAAACGCGCGGCGCGATTCTGAACTGCTTCGAGGGCAATGATGAGGGTCGTTTGGCTAGGACGAATTCTGAGTATCACACCAGTTTCGAGATATGCGTTGCCAAAGTGTACGAGAAATTTCAGTGATGTTGCAATTATTTTTGATCTTCAATACTTAAAAAGACGTTTTGTTAAAGGAGTAAGTCGAACAACAGTGCATGTTAACAGTAAGTTTGCAGCGCTTATCCCAAAACTGATGCTTGTTTCAAAATTCGTTCCAAGTGAAATCACCGGCTGCAATTTGTAAATTGCAATATGTGCGCTAAAGTGATTAGTTAATTGGTGTATTGTGCATGTTGTTTTTTCAAGTTATGTCCATCTCTTCAAGGATTACAGCACAATGAGTAGATTTTTCAATGAAAGAACAGATGATAATGTCCGGTGGAACAACGTTATTCGGCGTGTCTGTTCTGCACCGTTTAGATGACAGAATCGATTTCTTCTAGCATAAGGGAGACACTTTGATCTGCAACATGTGGCATTTGTGCCACCCGTGGCGTCAGCAACAGACGGGACCAGATGTCTTGCGCGAGTTCACGGGTTCAATGCACGGTTCACTCGACCGTGTGAAAGAAAAATACTACAGCTATAAGCTGAGCGAGCCCTTCAATATATTGACAGGTTGGGAGATATAGCGCGCGCTCCCGCCTGAAGTTTCGCAGTGACTGTTGAAACACACCTTTAGGCCATCAGTTCTTCCGAATTTAATACAACGCTTTGATAGAGTGAGCGAAACAATCGCCATATTTTCCCCTGTATGCATTTTTTTATTTTGTGTTTTGCCCACGGCTCTGGCATTTATTGCGGGCCTCTATCATTTGATGCAGCCATGTAACACAAATTTGTCAAGCCATTCGTTTCCGCATTCGCATTATCTCACATTACAATTTACAATACGAAGTTGGTAATACATAACGTAGCACCTTGCATTATAATACGAAGTTACCTTCCGCACTTTGTTTCGCCGAGTTAGCTTCTGTTTTAATGTCCATGATTCATTGGGTTTAACGTCCCAAGCAACACTGCAGCTATGAAAGCCGCCATAGTAAAGGATTAATTTTGACCACCTGGGCTGCTGTAGCGTGCAACTAAACCTAAGTACTAGCGTTATTGCATTCCGTTCCCATTTAAATGCGGCCGCGGCTACCTGAAATAGGTATATCATATTGAGACATTCGGGAATTTATGCGGGTTTTTCTTTGTAGACAAGCAAAGAACATAACTGTAACATCCGTAGGATGCCAACAGACTATGAAGGCAAGGAGAGTTCGGGGAAAAGTAACTGTTCTAATTTAAATGTATAAATAGCTAAAAAGGAAAAACGAAACAAGGAAAGGCAAATTCCTGCGGTAAATTGTCTATTCTTTCTCTTTAAATTTCCGTTACTTTATTCACTCTACATTTCAAGGAATGAACACAGGAAATTGCCCCTATGTTTTTCTCGCCTTCATATATATAGGCTGTTGACAAAAATTTGAGACCCTCGGTTTGCCTTATTCTTCGGGCTCAATAAATAAATAAATAAATAAATAAATAAATAAATAAATAAATAAATAAATAAATAAATAAATAAATAAATAAATAATAAATAAATAAATAAATAATAAATAAATAAATAAATAAATAAATAAATAAATAAATAAATAAATAAATAAATAAATAAATAAATAAATAAATAAATAAATAAATAAATAAATAAGTACACAAACAAACAAACAAACAAACAAATAAATAAATAAGTGTTCTTTAGTCGTTATATGCAGATAACGTAGTTTTCTGTTTCGCAGCCAGACCGTCTTATTATACACATGTATTGGACTTCACATTATATGCGCTGTTTTACGCACTTTAGTGTCTCGTTTTATTGTTGTTTTCTTTTCCGCAAACATTTTACAGCGAATTGGAACGTGTTGCTGTACGGTGACACTTTCGTTCTTTCGACGCTACGCCTGTTTGTGGAACAGTTAATTCGCCAACAATTTAGGAAGAAAACATCTCGAGCCCCGGTATAAACGAAAGTTCATTCGTCAAATTCTCATTTCCCACACGCAAAAGTGTAAACTTGCGGGTTATTTTTTTCATTTATTTATTTATTATTATGCTTTTGTCCGAGCAATCGCTTTATCACACATCAAGGAAATTACATAACTCAGTATGTTCGTTGTTCAAACCCTGTTTGCACTCGTTCGATAAGCTAAAAGGCCCCACGCCGCGAGAGCAAATTTTCGGTGTTTACTCCAGAGACGGAGGTGACCGATCAGGGCTCTGATCTTTTACACATAGATTTATACGCTGAGATTGAGGTAAATGTTACCTGGTCCGCTCCATTTTATTACATTTTACGGAAAATAAAGGAACAAATAAATTGATGAAGAGTCCGGCAAATAAAAAAGTTATAGATATAGTCACAATAATGATAATATATCACGGCGGACAGTTCAATCAACGTATAACTTGCCTCCACGCCGATACATAAATGCGACATTCACTTGCAGTACGTCTTTAACCGTTGGCGCGGAAGTCCACCACGTGGCTGGCGTAGGTCGCAGGTCCAAACACGCCGATCTGCGTGATTCAATTACTAATCCGTCTTAATCGATTTATCAGCTACGAATCAAACCACGCCCTTTGCATGAAATGACAACTGATAGCACCTGCTGGTGTTTCAGTCCTGTTCTCGTTTATCCGGTTGGCTGCCCTTCAATTTCTGATCAACTTTATAATCGACTTCATGGTTTTTCCTTTTTTTAATCAGCTTCACCACCTGCATGAAATGACAACTGCAAGTGATA
Source organism: Dermacentor silvarum (assembly GCF_013339745.2). Classification (NCBI taxonomy): domain Eukaryota; kingdom Metazoa; phylum Arthropoda; class Arachnida; order Ixodida; family Ixodidae; genus Dermacentor; species Dermacentor silvarum. The sequence continues at coordinate 127,294,691 of NC_051162.1, read as the reverse complement.
GCCGGTGTTTCTGTACCTTTTCTCGTTATCTGACTTAGCGCTACGGCAAAATACAGCCACCGGGGGGTCGTATTTTGTAAGAACTGTTTTCCTCGGGCTCATTTCGTACCAGTTGTCTCGCCAAATGCTTAACACCCAGCGATATAGCGGTAGGTGCGGTCATTGATTAAAGGCTCAAATAAAGGTGGTGTTGGGTTGTTGGGGGTATGGATACAGTCATTGCAAAATACGGACACGATAATCTACCGGGAGTTACTCTGTGAGCCACATACAGTCACGACTTCGATCAAAACAAAAGAACGAAGAAAGAAAATGCTTTAGCGATTGAATGCTGACAGCTGTAGCCCGCGTAATATTATAAAGTGGGGTGTGAGGCTTTATTTTGGATATAAAAAGGACGGCGACTCGAAGTGCTCGTCCAGTGAGAAGCGGAGCAGACGACCGAAAAATGGTGTCCGCAAAGCGTTGGTCGCCGACAGTCGCAGCCGTTCTTCTATGCCTGACGTCAGTTCCGGCAGTGTCGTCTCTTGGGGAACACCGACTGCACCGAAAGCCAGGTCGACGCATTCGAGGTAAGTTTCCGTTCGGTGATGTAGCAAATTCGGGTGCTCGATCCGCTTTCTCCGAATCGAATCGCAAGTCACTGGAGATCCCGCTCAAAGAAAGCACGCATCATTCTAACGGCGGGTCACTTTCCTGAGCAGAGTGAGAGGGAACGAAGCGAGGGCCGAGTGCAACTTTCGATGATGCACTACTGAACGCCGCCGCATCACATAGTACTGTAGCTCTATGATTATAGCATTACGGCGAGCGAGAACACAAGTGAGAGAAAACATGACGATATACGAAAGCGACCGCTGCAGTGGTCGTCATTAGAAAGATATAGTCCTACGCCAGCGCAGCAAGTTTTCACGCGACAGCGTGAAAGGCCCACGCTGTTATTATTTGGTTACATAAGCTGCAGTTGCCGGGAAGCGTGAGAAGCAGTCAGGCATCTTTGAATACTATCGCGTTCCACTCTTAAATGCTGAGCTTTAAGCGTCCTCATAATGTCTGAGCATTACGATAAAATCATGTTTCTGCTGCTTGCCTCTCGACTGGAAAGAAGAACCGAAAGTGGCGCTAACAAATGCAAACGTTGCCGCTTCGCCATCATCTACGGGACTCGCACAAATCACGGCAGCACAATTACGAAACCGACACCTGGCAAAATCGCACTGACAGAAACTGCATAATGCATATCGTTCGCGCGTGACCGGAAACCGGCCGGATCTCGCAGTTACTGCGACTTCGTCGGTGAGAGCATTTTTAGGCGCTCCAAGTTGTTTTTCAGCGATCCGAAAGCCAACCAGGTGAGCGTAGTCGGAGCGCCCTTTTTCGCCCACCGGAACACGATGTCTATAGCTCTGGAGCACTCCGAAACGACAACCCGAAGGTGCGAATAAGAAGCAATAACGTTGCCACTCTGTCCTGGCGCTCTTTGGCCATATACTTGACCCTTGCGCCTCTATACAACACACATTCATTCAACGTTGCCACTACAGGTTTCTGTTACAGGTGTACAGGTGCTCACAACACTGTTCTGGTACCACGTGCTTTCGCTATTGCGTTCAATTCAAAAACATATGAGCTACTCCGAAGTTTATTAACCGAGCAGATTCGTGCTGTGATGTTCACTGGCGATATATTCCTCACTTACTGAAATTCCAACTTTTGAGCCACGTGAGTAGTCGCTGAAATCTCATGTGTGCAGGTTGCCGACTACTTCCCGGACGCCGTCGCTGTGTACACATCCAGCGATGATCCTAGCCTAGAGTGCCTCTATGCCAACAGAACAGAATACATACAGAAGCAGAAAGCCGTTTATGTCTGGACTTTGAAAGGTCATCGAGGCACAAAAAAGTAAGTATTTCGCCGACTAGGAGGTGACACTGAACGTGAAAAATGTGTAATATACCGGTTGGAAGGATTTCTGCTTGCCCGAAGAAAATGACGGCATTACCGTGAATCAATTATCGTTCTCAGAGGCCACAAGATCTACTGCTGTGATATTGACGCTTTGGCTCGAGAGAACGCCGACTTTGTTATACAAGTTCACTTGCGAAAAGAAAATAATAAGTAAATAACTCAAGAAGTAAATAAACAGATAAAGAAATAATAAAAAAATTATTGAATAAATATATAGGAAATGAACAAAAAAAATCCAGCAATTCCTCTGGTGCTGAACTTATTTACTGTGACAGCTGAAGTCACGCAAAGCGGACACCGCGATCTCCTCAAGGACAAGCCTTGTGATGCATGCAACGTCATCCCAAGGAGGTTATAACTTCCTTGCGCCTTCCTCGGCCGTTGCAGCATCACCTACTGTGGCCTCCGAAATACGCGCACAGACGCCTCCAAACTCCGAGTCCGTGTGGCGCGCGCAACCCCGCACAAATTACCAAGCGCCTAAGCTGCGCGACGTAGCGCGGCTCTAGGCGATCACTTGCGCTTTCCGATTAGATGCTTCCAACTGCACACTGCCACCACGAACACTAGCTCAATAAGCAGTTCACCTACGCAGTGACCCCAATGAACCCTAGTTCAAGGTCAGCATGAGGAGGTGGCCTGATGACGATCGTTGTCCTCGGTGTAATAGAATGGATGGATAGGCGGAAAGGCACATTAAATTCAGTTTCGAGCTAGCTTAACAAAAAATCTCCAGCTCTTCCCCTGTGGAGAAAAAGGGGGTAAGCGAAGCTTGTCGTCTATTCATCTGACCTTCGTCAGGGTAACGTTCGGAAGCCGTCGCCTCGGGATTCTCTGCTCGTCGCTGACGGCGGGCCTCGGCTTGGGAAGCCCTCACGCTAGAATCGGCACGTAGACGACGAGCCCTTTCCCGAGCGAGTTCACGCCGGCGTTCATCAAACGCAGCTTGCTCCTTTGCAGAGCGCACCACGCGTGGCCTTCCCATCTGTTCGGCGAAACTGATCTGAGGCGAGGGAAGCCCGGAGGAGCGCGCGCTAACCCGCTTTCCTTCCATGTCCCTCCTCGCGACACACCAAACGAACCTGATTGGTGGCGCGCGTGTCACGTGATCCGCGTGTCACGTCATCAAGCATGTAGCATATCCAATGCGGGGTGCGCCGCATCTGATTTCTTTCTTTTATTTCTCTATTTCTTTCTGTCTTTCTTTCTTTCTTGTCCCTGGTATGTGCCATTGAGCTTGGACCCTTCCAGTACTATCGCCAGGATCGGTCACGCTTTTCACTTGTGAGCCTATAAAGCTTCGCTTAAAAGCTTTACTTCAGGAACTCCTATCTAAATACACGGGAAGAGATAAACTGTACTTCTCGGCGTTCACTGCACCGTATTCGATTATGTTTGTCGCATTAAAAAAAAATCAGCTAGTCTGAATCAGAGACGCATCCGGGTACGTGAAACGTCTTGTGCGCGCTTCACATGGTGTATGGGTTCTATAGGGTACAGATGTGATGTAACCAAATGCACAACTTACATTTAGTCACGCAATTAAAAGCTTTCATGCGTAACTTATATGTTACAGCTAGCGGGCATCTACACTCTAATTTTGCAATCGTGCTCACACCCTATGTCCATAGTGGGGCCGTTCGTTTTACAGAAGGTATTTTGGCACTAGGGTAAAGAAACTGGTGGAGCCCTAAACTGCTCTGCGCTTCGTACATCAATTTTCTTAATATACCAATTTTCGGTAACTGTTCTCGTTTCCATGCCCAAATCAGAATTCTTCCTAGAATCAAAATAATTTACCTTTACCTCTCAAATGCAACAAATTTTTTCGAATGGGTCAAGTGGTTGTCTCATACAAGTATTTCTGTATTTTACCGGTATTCGAACAGAAAATTCGAGTCCACCCCGTGCTAGAACTTTCTCTTAACTTTTATCGCGAATTTAAACGCTGTCATGTGGTATTTTGTTGGGAGCAGATATTCTACTTCAGCACTGAGTGTATTTTAATTTTACAAAATTCTTTATATTCCGAAAAGTTAACGACGAATAAAGCACTCAGCTTACACTCAGCACAGCTTGCACCTTCGCTACAAAACAAGAAAAAGAATATATTATGACGTTGGACACTGCCCGTCGGTTGAAACTGCGAATGGTGAAAGACATTTATACGCTATAGACGGCCGCAGTGAAAGGTAATTGCCGAATGCGACTGAAATTCTCGAAAACAAATGAATCATCTCACAGGGGCTGTGAAACAAAATGTAGCATTTTCACGCTTGGGAGGCTACAATAAAATTGGCTGCGGCTTAGCTCAGCTAACCCTGTATATATGCAAAGCGAAAGCTTGGATCAGGCTGGTTAAGTCTTGGTTTCACTTCATTAGCCTTTGATTTAGCTGTAATTATTGTACTTAGGTATACACTCATCGATATAAGCCAGGTATAAATTATAAGCCGACAAGTCCAAGCGTTTTGCACGCCGAACGGCTAGCTCTTCCTCAGTCTCCGACGCTAGCTTCGCGCGCTTGGCATTCCGGACCCTCTCCAGTGAATTCGCCGGGCGAAAGGCGCAGTGTCAGACGCCGCTTGCGGCGTGGCCAGACCCAGGTAAGACGCCGCGAGGTGGCCAGACCACAGAGAAAGAAACGCTGCCAGCAGCGGTGGGAGCCACAACTCTTTAGCTTCGATCACGTTGATCATGTTCGTGGAACTAAAGTGTCCTTAGTACGTTTGTTCTTATCATCGCGGTACTTTGCAGGGGAACGTACAAGGTCGAATTTCGTCCTGGCCCATCACCAGACACCGCAGTTGCCATCGTCAACGACGGTGAGTGCGTTTGCTTACACCGTCGCAACTTTCGTGTAGACTACTAGAAGCCTAAACCACTATAAGTGCACATAAAAGTCTTTAACCACTTCACTATAACCAAAGTGAAGTGAATTCTCGAACAACGGGGAGGATTTCCATAATGGTACCGTACTAAAATTTACCATGCAGTACTTTCTTCTTTTTAATTCCGATGGTCATGGTAATAAGAATAACAGCGTACTGAAATTCACATTGATGTAAACCAATCCGAATGTTTTGCACGCACCACATTCCTTTTTCGACGTTATATCGGGATGAGTTTCGAAAACCAACTCAACTTGCACAGTCATGCGTAGTCATGCACATACAGAGCTTGATTTCTCACATACAAAGGTGACTCAAAATGACTTCCTGTGTTGTCCACAGGAAAACCTATATATGGACATAATACTGCTACACTTCGAGTGCCGTAAGTGTACCGAAATGAACCACAGAAACACTCAATCGTTTTACATAAACCTAAGGCACAAGTGTGGCACAATTAAGGCACAACCTAAGGCCTTAATTAAATGGCGCAACGTAATTAGGCATAGAATGACAACTTCCGTATACTTACCGCGCAACCATCGCATCTTATGAGCAGCAGTCGTTCTTGCATTACAATCACCAGGAAACGTGACCGTGCATGAATGATGGGAATGAATCATTTTAATCCTGATATGTTACACCTACCATAAAGCAACAGGCATGCAGCTGGCGTCAAAGGACCTGCGGTCCGCAGGTTAAGAGAAAAAGCTTAATATTTATCCGTGTAATACGTATAGTATACGTGAAAGACAATGTCATACAATTTTATTGGCTATACGGCCACAAACGGGTTGCAAATTAAACGTTTTCTCGGATCGCGCGGTCTGTAAACTTTTGACACCGAATGTATATTCCTTAAGCTTCACAATCGCTTCTGTTTTCATTATTCTTCCTCTTATGTTTTTTTTTATAACAAGTGGTCCCATTAGGGCATTTTATTAAGGATCATCTTCACGTTTGTTCTATTACGTGAAGATATTCACGCATGTTCTGTATATCTATAGAAGCTTATAATCAATAAATTCATACTCGAGTATATTCACCCAAGACGGCTTAACCGCCATCTTTCGCAGCGGCATTCGCTCTTTAACGTATTATTCGGTTTTGACGAATATTCTAAAACTTAGAATGTCGAGACGTTGAATTGAAAACCAATCGAATAAATAACGTTGTAATATTCGCCTTTACTAATTTTGAATACTCCTTCACCGCTATTTATTTTACGTCCTATTTCAGACCATTTTCGTCCGCACCTGGTCAAGTTCCAGTACACTAACAACAAGAACTGCAATATCGCCGCGAATTTTCCTTTCCATGGAGATGGTAAGAAGCCGGAGCCTTCCTTATATTATTTTGCAGTCATAGTAAAGCGAAATACATCAGTAGCTATTTCTATATTTCTTTAAAAAGATGAACTGGTAACGCGCACACTATTAGTAAGTGGTAACGTAGGTGTAAAAAGAAGCGACAAATGCGTATAGTTTATTTCAGATTGCATTCCATCGAATTGTGCAATTCATCCGTGTAAACATTTGAAAATGTGATCATCGTCAAGAAAAATATTGTAGGAGAGCTATGTGACTTTGACAAGTCATCATATTAAAAAATAAAACAGATAGACAGTTATCGCAAAGTTTGGAAATTAATATCTGGAAACTGGTGTCATCCTGAGAAATCATTCCAAGAGGATCGGCCTTGCGAACTCCACGGCTAGAATTTGTAAATTGCAATATGGGCCATAAGGAAATTAAAAACTTAATTAGTGCATTTGTGCTAATTAGTCGATAATGCATATCCATTGTTGGTGCAAGTAATGTCCGCCTCTTCGTGTAGACCAGCTCATGAACTAGAACTGTGCTGTCTGCCACAGGCAACCTTTAACAAATTTTGAAAGTGTTCGCTGAAACACCCTGTATATCATATCAGACATACCGTAGCTCATACCAAATTGTTTCCGAAGCATAATAAATATCAAGTAATATTACGTTATCCCCTGAAGATTCTATACAATTCGTAAATGCGTATTCCTGAAATGATCCCAATTCTACATCGTTTTTTTTTCTTTTTATGATGAAGGCTTGCCATAAGACATAATTTGTGGTATATGTGGGCTGAAAATTCTGCGTTGTGTATGAACATACAAAGCGTGTTGTTGTACCTGTTCCCATTCTCGCTTTTAGTGGTACAGGCGCTTTTTTTTTTTTTTTTTTTTTTTTGAGCGCGTGCGTTTTCACAAGACGCGAAACGTGATTCTGGTAACATAACGTTTTCTTCTTTTCCGTCTGGTATCCGGCGCACATGTTGCTTCCGGTTGTGTCACTGTTCAGTTACACACTAGTTCAGTTGCTGTCCAAGTCATCAGGGCAGACGGAGCCCCGTGAAGCTGCTGTTTGCAGCGTAGAGTTTTCAACAATTATCACTAGAGGCAAATCTGGCGCTGCAATCGTTCAGCCACCGTGGAAATGATGGGTATAATACATGGATATGTCTGATCTTCGTGCTTGTGAATTCAAACGTTTTTGTGGCTTCGTTTATTACGCTTTGTTTGGGCCTGAATTGGGCTCAATTTCAAAGCAATCTATGCTTTTTTTTTAATGCAGAAGGTAATGAGACGCTGCAAGCACGCATAATTAGTGGTTCTGGTTGTCCATGCATGCGGCCTTCGCGTAATGGTTTCAATGTCGGGCTTCTGTGCTACAGAGGTGTTGTGTTCGAATCCTGCCGTCAGCCAATTTTAATAATGTTTATTTCATTACTTATAGCGCAGTACTTTCTTAAAATGGATCACTCTGCAAAGTCACGAAGCCATTCAAAGCTAGAAGGATGAAGTTTATGCAAATCCATGGACTACCCATCATTATCATAATGACAGAAGTAATTATATGACTTTTGTCATTGATGTAATTCAATTTTTCTGTTGCTTTTTGTACCACTGTTCTCTCAGGTTTTCTGTTTTGTTTGTTGTGTATTTTCTGTTCTCTGTGTCATGCAAGTGCACCGATACTAAGGCGTAGAACTGTTCTTGGGCACTTTCAGAGATGAATGAATAAATGAATGAACGAATCATCCCCTAGCGACAGCTCTGTGGTTTGCAGCCCTTCATTTCCCGTAGAAAAATAAAAGTTCAGTCGATTGCCTGATAATTGGTTAGTTAATAATTGATTGACCGACAAAAAATAGCATGCCGCAACGTTCAAAAACTTCTCATGGCAACTATTTTTGTTTTTTGTTTTCAGTATGCATGTTGTGGGTCACCGGTTCGAGCCGGTTCTCGGTGCCACAAGAATGTATCGACCATTTCGAAGACATATGCGACACCGAAGTTCCCGACTACAACGAGGAGATTTGCAACGGCGAACTTTGATAAGGCTGATTAAATGATGACGGAAATTATCACTGTCCCGCTGAAGAATTCGCTGCCTCCAATCTATTCGAAGAAAAGAAAATGCCCCAGCTAATACGGCTTCAAGATTTTCTTGTCTTGCTAATTATACCACTAACCTGTTGTGCACTACATGCATTGTCCTGTACGTTAACTCCACTAGTTTGTTTCGTGATTTGTCATCGTGGGTTGATTGCGCATGCATTAGTTAAAGTCGACCGAGAGAATCTCCTGTCCTTATTGGTTTTTTTAATGCGTTAGCTTCAGGAGTGCTAAAGTGGAAAAGCATTTATGCGTGTAAAGTGTTGGAAACCGGTCGCGATATGTGATGGGAGAGCTTAGAAGAGCGTACATGTGCATATGTACATGTACTGACATACATGTACTAGAGCACTGCACGGGCCGATTTTTGGGGCCCGTTTTTACATTGGGCTGCCCGCCCGAGCCCGATCAAAACTTTTATGGCGAAACCCGGGCCCGGCCCGGGTCCAGAAATAATCTACGTTACCCGCCCGGCCCGGCCCGCCACCCCTTTACCTTAGGCCCGAGCCCGGCCCGAGCCCGGCTCGAAACCGGCCCGAACCCGGCCCGAGACTGAAAAATACATGTTTTTCAGAGTTGAGACGCCCGAGAATAACTCGCTGCACGTTACGTGCGCACCACCAGAAAGCCCGAGCCCGGCCCGGGCCCGCGGCAAAAAACCCGAGCGCGGCCCGGGCCGGCCCACGGGCCGGGCCGCGCCCGGGCTTTCGGGTAAGCCCTAGCCCGTGCAGTGCTCTAACATGTACATGTACTGACGGGGTTCCGCAGCAGACCACCGTCAGTAGCACTACACACACACACACACACACACACACACACACACACACACACACACACACACACACACACACACACACACACATATATATATATATATATATATATATATATATATATATATATATATATATATTCGCACTTCTCTCCTCGAAGAGGGAGGATGGAGTCGAGTGACCTCCTGCACAACACTTTGCAATGTCGTGAACGCGGATTACGGCATGCATCCGGACCTCAAAGGTCTGCGACGTAGTGCTTACGCATTTCGGACCTAGGGCCACACCCATAGAATCTCCAAGACCATCTTTCTCTCTCAATAAACGTCCTCATCCTCATCATCTCACATTTGCCGCTAAATCGCCACTTTATTATTGCGATAGCAATTATATGGACACTCAAAAGCAGATTTCTGCCGTCGGCGTCGGCGTCGCCGTCGCCGTCGCCGTGAGGTTCCGTATGACGTCAATGGAGATGAAATCGTCGCCGATGATAAGTGGTTCTTGAGGGAAAGGGAAAGGTTGACGCTATCTTCTGCAGCCCTTGAGGGAGCACTCGATAAGTGGTTCGTGAGGGAAAGGGAAAGGTTGGCGCTATCTTCTGCAGCCCTTGAGGGAGCACGGCTCAGCCACTCGCCGAACGCTGTATGTGCGAGTGAAAGGGCGCGAGGGGCGCGCGCTTTCACAGGGAGTGAACGCACGGCGGAGAACAAACGCGCGTTCTGCTCTGTGCTCCCTTAAGGGCTGCAGAAGTAGGCGTCTCTTTCCTCCTCTACAATCACCATATATGTAGAGCAAACGTGCCTTCTTCCGACGCACGAAAGGCCGTGGGGGGGGGGGGGGGGGGGGGGAAGGGAGGCGACGTTTAGCTGCGGCACCAAGTGCCTATTTATATCAGAGGCTCCGGCAACAGTCACCAACGCCGCACGCATTTTGAGCGAACGCGGGCAAAACGCCGACGGCGTCGACAACAGTTCTGCGTGTTGCCGGTGCTGCTGCATGTCCAAGTTTATACAGCTGATAAAGATGCTATCATTACTCCGTATAGCTCTCTTCAAATTTGCTATCGCAATTGATGCTTCACCTTTCAGGTGAAACTGCGACAACTTTTTTCTTTTTTGGAGTGTCGACTGGAAAAAAATTCCACGTACGGCTTACGGCCAAAGATTAGCACATAGAATGGCTAACTAAAACCGTTTTCGGCGCGCGAGGTCCGACTGCAATAAATTTATGACCTCGTACCAATTACTCCGCATTCTGTTACGCGAGAAAGGCGGAAACTTGATTGGAATTTTGCACTGCAATTTACTTTTTTTTTTAAATCTATACCAATGAGTCCCGTAAATCTAAGTACAAGGCGCCGGATGGGGCAGATATGCTTTACTTGTTTGAAGCGGCAAGCAGGAAGGTTACATATGTTACAATTGCTTCGTCTGCGTTTCGCAAGACCTACTGATAGAAAACTATAGGAGCAACAATACACACGAGAGATACATGCTGCTTGAAGAACGAGAAAAATATTTTTTCTCCAAAAGGGAACCGTACAATAATATAGTGGAATGAAAGCCGACACTGCGGCCGCAGTGCACGCGCAATCACCGAGCGGCATTAGAAAATAATAAAAAATAAATAAAGAAGAGAAAGGAAAGCAATTTACTCTTAAGGCATAAATACATGTCATATACAATTATGAACCCCATTTGATCGGTCTGAACGCAAATACCAGCGCGCGAAGTAGTACGAATGATCCTGCCGAGCAGTATCGCCAGCAGTTTCCAACGGCGCGACCTTGATGCAGCCCAATCCACTTCGACCGCAGCGCCGCCCCAGTATTTTTCCACGTCGGGCGCCTCACTGCAAAGCATGCGCCGCCCCAGCCGCTCGTCCCACTCGACCATATTCTAGTACACTCTAATCTGCACAGATTCTTTTGGTATGGTGGCGTCATCTAGGTTAAGCTTCTTTAAGCACACACTTTCACGAACCGCAAATTTTACATCAAAATTTTCTAAATTGCAATTCAATCTTTCATAAAAGTATACGGAATTAACTTAACACGTTGTTACGGTGGCTAGATGGGTAGGTGTGCCGACCGAGCGTAGTTCACCACTTCTCCGCATCATGACGCAGAAGTGGCGCTGCGGACAGTATAATGGCTGAGCTGCACGCAACGTCGGCTGCGCTGTGTAGACGAGCAGCGTGTTTGATATATAGTATCGCTGCCTCTGCTCTAGCTTTGAAGTACGCGCTATACAATACCGCTTTGAGCGTGTAGGCAAATCCAGAATGGGGATTTGTTACGGTCGTCTAAGAAGACACGATATGCTGAAGTCAATTTTCTAGCTTGGCGATTGGTCACATTATTGGTATAAACGCGGCGCTCCAACCCATTGCATTAAATACATAGATGCATTTTTTCCATGTATAAAACAATACTGCTGCAGTGGTTTTATACGGTATATGGAAACGTGTTTACATGATATTTAGTGAGGTCTAATGTTTCAATTTCGAGAAATCCAGCTATTGTGTTTATTGCTGCATCAGTTACGGTATTTAAGTTGTTGCGATACGAATTGTGTTGGTAAGTGCATATGGTTCGCTGTTTGGTTGCAATAAAATAAAACAATACGTCTTGGGCTAGATTCATGAATATATTTAAAATACAAGAAACGCTCTCATAACTTGAGTCAGCAAACGCACCAACATAAATAGCCTAGCGCCAGCAAGGTCGCAACGTTGGTCCACCACATCACAACATTATGAATTCACAGAACACGCCTCCGCTTCAGGCGATTCCTCTTCTCCCTGTTGCTTTCGCGCGCCATGTTCTTACCCTTGACAAGAAAATAAAGGCGTGTAATTGAATAGACACAACATCGTTTGTGAGGTCTTTCTTGTGCCGCTCACAGCCGATCAAATTCGGAGGATTCAGCTGCAGAAAGGATGCATAGTCGGCGATACTGTTCCTTCGTAACTCATTTAAACTGAAGCACAGCTTGGAGGCCTCTTCGAGCGACGCTACCAGTTCTTTTAGTGCTTCAGAAGCGAGCAACAGCCCTGATCGACCTACTCGTTCTGTTGAATTCAGTAATATATCCCTGAGCAATCGCAGCAGTTGGTTCTTTGCAGGAACTTTCTTGCTACATAGCCTGCTATATGGAATATAAGCCTAGAGTCACTTTTATTTTCCCTGTAGCAGCGCAGCGGTGCTCGATGTCGCAAGCGCTGATCACCTCATGTGCGCCTTGCCAATTTGCAATGTCGAGGAGCTCATCGACGTACGCTTTTCGGTGTACGGCTTGCTCATTAACGTCGCCGATACTGAGCAAGCTACTGAGTAGCCCGGGGTGAACATTTCCGCTGTCAGACAGCGGAATAGTTCCGCTGTATTTCTCACAAATTTAGAGCCTGAAGCCCGACTTGCAGTTCGGAGCGAAGCGTGTCTCCTTGGTGGTCTTCTTTGGTCGAGCAATGCCGCCGCTAATCTCGTCGGTCATGTTTCCGACCTGGAACATTTCACATCACTTAGGAACTTACAAACAGTACGAGAGACGCGGTGCTCTTCACCTTTGAAGCTGACAGGAACAGACGACATACAACTACTCCGATACGGGCTTTATTTTTTATTTATTTTTTTTATTTTATTTTTATTTATTTATTTTTTTGCTCACCGCCAGCTCCCTGTAGCAGACGACGCGCGCTGCGGAACCGTTCTACTGACCGCAGCGCCAATTTTGCGTCATGACGCGGAGAAGCGGTGAACTACGCTCCAGACGCGCCGGTCGGCACACCTACCCATCTAGCCATCGTAACGTTGTCCACATGTACGTGCTACGTGTTACTACTATGTTTACAAAGTATTTTGAATATATCTTGGCGTTACAAAAGTTACAAAAATGAGTCGGAACAACATGGCGGCGTCTATGCGGTTGCCACTTTTTTTTGCTCAGCTTTTCTAACTCTACGCTTCCGTCTATGCAAACACCGCGCATGCGTACGGCAGCGAGCAGACTATGGCCGCGGCATGGAAGCTACTGCGCTGGAAAACCTCCGCCCTGTGTGCTTCTCATTGATCATTGTATGTCACCTGGACTGGGCCTGACGCGGAAGTTGCCATGTCGAAAGCGCCCGAAGCTTACATCGTTTGCAAGCACCTCCAATGCGCGCAGAAGTTGGGAAACACTTGGACTGGCTACGTAGACTCGCAAGAGGAGTACGACGAATTCATTCGCGATCTAGCCGCCTTCGGCATCTCATTCAATACCTTGAGAACGAGGTCCTCGCTAAGTGAAAAAGGTTTGTGATCTATCGTTTATCGTTGTTGTGTCTGTGCGTGTGCTCCCGCATCTGTGCGCGTATTGCGCGCTCGCGGATCGGCGATCGTATGCATGTGAGTCTCTTATTAGATATATCTGTTAGGAAACGAAAGCGGCAGTGTGTGCGCTTTAGTGCATCACTGTTGGTGAGAACGGTTTCTGACCAAGATGGTTCGGCTAGTTGCACTGCTAACTCCCCACTCTTTATTTCGAGGAACCAGCCCGTTTTCAGAACGCAATGCGCGTATAGTGAAAAAAGCATGACGTCATTTCGTAGGTAGCGCACATGTGGGGCAATTCAAGGAAGCCCGGTTCCTTATCAGATAGCAAGAGGACAGGAAAGCAGTGCTCACACTCCTTTGCTAAGCTACGTATGCATGTAATTGCCATGTCAGTCAGATTTTGTGTTAGTTGCTCTCAAGAATTGCAGATTACAATGGTTTGATTCAATTTAGGGATACAACAGCACTCCCTATGGCAAATGGAAAGCCAACCAACAGTGGATCTCTTAGCTTCGAAATTAGTGGCTGGAGGTTAGCGCTGCATGTTGTTGCGCCATGTATCTTCGTCCCTGTAGCACTGAACAGTTCCCGGGTACATTTGTACTCTACTCAATTTTCGTTTACAAATTTGGGCTAGGTTAACGATTTTACAAATGTTGGGTCACATTTCACGAGAAAACAAAGTTCTGTTTGCAAAAAGTTTCGCTTGCTGGTCCCAATCTTTCATGAGGTGTATTGTGATGGTGAAGGCACGCAAGAGCAGCACTTTCTTTGAGCAAGTTCTTTTGGAAAAGTTTCCAAAGCAGGCAAAACCGGCAACATGAAAGTCACTGAAAAAGTCACTCTACCTCAAAAATAATGTGTTGCTTGCTAGTATTTGCCTGGGCCAAGTTTGTTGCTGCTTGTGTGCCATGTTTAAACGTAATTCCTGTTTGATGTGACCTTGAAAAGTCGCGTGTTCAGAGCATGCATTTAAAAAAGAGGTGTATGCCATTCTTGCCCTCGGTGTCATGTCCGTAAGGTTTCACAAAATTCAGAGTTTGCAGGTGCAGGTGTGCATTTGCTGATGCAGGAATAGAAAAAGTTGAATGAAATTTAGCCTGGCTGTCTGTCAATACAGGAAGGCTCCTGCTGTGTACTCAGCGTGGCGATGTCGTCATAAACGAAGATGCGCCGTTCAAGGTTGTGGAGACTTCAAAGAGATGTAGCATCTTTCAAAAACCCAGCCAGGTAAGCCAAAGAAGTTTTGAGCGGTTGCTGTATATTGCAGACTTGTTCATTGGCCAACGACTAATATATTTAAAATCTCTTACGGCCCTCTTGTGTGAACATCGTGTTGTAACCATAGCAGCACAAGACATTGCCACTGAGTTGTTGAAACGTTGTGTGAACTGTTTTACGAATGTTATGCAATGCAATGTTACACAGTCTTGCTGTGATGTCAGTGGTATAGCCATGGCAAGATGACACACGAGCAAGAATTTGAAGTAGAACATCTTTCGCAAGTAATCGCTTGAGAATATGATCTCGCACCACTGCTTGTCCAATTGGCGAAGATGGTGTAATACCGACCTCACACCATGCTTACAAGCTTAAATCATACTTATATTACATGTACTGACAAAAGCATAAATGAAAGAATGTATTCTACTTAGTTCTAACTGGTTCTTATTTCAATGAACCTTTTTTCAAATTCAGCTATATGCATGCACCTACCCTCACTTCCAGCTGCAGCCAAGCTGCACCGTCATTATCGCAGGACAGGTATGTCAAGTGAGTGCATGACCCCTTGCATGATCTACTGCACTTTTCGAAGGGTCTTAGCAGTAATTTTTCACATGTTCTGAGCTATAATATTGGTTAAGGAAACAATTCAGCAGTTTATGGGAAAAGACAACCAGTTTTTTGACAGAAACAACTCCTTGAACTAACGATCGAGCGATAGGCTCAGCATATTCGACGGGCCTCATGCTGGACGCTTGCTGTGCTGCCAGTTGCACAAACTGGCGTGGAATGCTGAACATGTTGTACTTGTGCGTGCACGATCAAGTTACAAAAAATGCGCCATGTTACCCATGAGCCATCATGCAATTCTTGCCGAATGCAAGCCTGTGTTCTCGTAACAGCATGGCGCTAGCGCTGTAAACATTCGAGGCACACTTGCCGCCTTACGACCGATTCCGCAGTCTCGGCGCTCTTTTAATCTGCTGGTATGTATGTAGCAGGGTTGTTACTGTTGACTGACAAATGTGTTATCGCATGCATTGCGAATAGCTGTATGATTAGTGGGGCCAAACAAAAGAAGAGGAATGTCACCACGCAGCCTATTGGAATGCATCACACGAGACCAAAGCGACACACTCGCGGTGTCAAATTATATGCAACTCGAAGCCCACCCCCCCTTTCCTTTTACAGGTGAATCAAGCTTTGCACGCCTTACCCAATGTACCATGCCATACACGACATCCCGGGAGAGAAACAACACTTACGCTGCTGTGCATTTGCAGTACGCATGTAGAACTTTTGCAGGTTGTTTGTTCATCATGATGAGCCGTTTGCAGTGCCCACTCTTTGTTGAAGGCAAGCATGCATATATTAACCTCCTAGTTTGCGTCGAGCCACTCCAAGCAGGGGGCAAGTTTATTTATTTATTTATTTGCGATACTACCAGTCTCAGTGAGACCAAAGCAGGTGGGCATTGTATTAGACAGTTTTACAGAAACAAACAAACAGGTCATGCTACATGGTACAGTAAAAGAAAAAAGAGAAAAAGCTTCTTTAATTACTGCAAAAATCACCAATGATGATGTGAGATACAATACTTTTGGTTAGTATAACAATATCACTGAATAACAAATATAGTATTACTAGAAATTATATAAAAATAGCGGATAAATGACTCATGTAAGATTAGAAAAGTTATACAACTGACAGGTAACAGTGCAGAAGTGACCAGTTTGGGGCTTGAAATGCAGAAGTTTCACGCACAGAAATAAGTATTACAGTTAAGATATGTGAATGTGTTAAGTGGCGGCTTCTGTGTTTGATGTATCTAGTAGATTGATGAACGATGAAAGTGACGGCTAGGAAACTATGAGTTGAGGAGATTCCATTCTTTGATCGCACGTGGGAAAAGTGAAAACGTGAACTGTATGAATTGAAATGGGTGATTTTTTTCGCAATAGAGGCGATGTAGGCAAAGTAACATACTTAGCTCGGTCTATCTTATAACTGCCGTGCATTAGTTGGTAGATGAATTTTAAGCGAGCTTGTCTGGGGGGGTCCTAACAGATAGCGTTTTAAGGCCTGCATCAGCTGAGAGGTTTGTAGGGGAGTCATAGGGCCTGTATTTGTATATATGCGACTGAGGTAATATTGTCAATATGTAAGTTCCACGAAAGGTCAGAAGTGAATGTCAAACCTAGGTATTTGTGTTTATTTACTTTATTCAGGAAAGTGCCACTCAGAGCGTAAGAAAATTCCGAGGGCTTCTTTTTTGTTGTAAAGGACATGCATACAGATTTAGTGGTGTTAATTGACATTTGCCATTCTTTACACCAATTGGACACCAAGTCGAGTGCTCTGTTTAATAATAAGTGGTCTTCGTAACTGACAATTTCTTTATAAATAATACAATCTGCGAATAGCTTAATGTCACATTCATTGTCGTCAATAAAATCAGAAATAGCAATGGGCCCAATACTGACCCTTGGAGAACTCCGGAGGTGACAGCTACAGACCTGGAAGGGGTGCTATCTACAATAACATACTGGGTTCGATGCGACAAGAAGTTTTTTATCCATGCAGTAATCTGACCATCCCTGATCATATCCTCTAGTTTTGCAACTAACTTTACATGGCTTACACAATCAAATGCTTTACTGAAGTCGAGGAGGATCACGTCTGTCTGGCTTCGGTTGTTTAGGTTGAGCGCAAGGTCATGCACCACTTCGCTTAGTTGTGTGACCGTTGAGAGGTCACTTCTAAAGCCGTGTTGTTGAGGTATTAATATATACCTCAACCTATAAGTTTATTCTGAAGAAAGTTCCAGCCGGCGATGCCTTTGATAATCACGCATACTTCAATAGTTGGATCAAAATACTGGCCAAGATGTTCAAGAACAAATGCAGGCATATTTCTAAAATATCCGTTTAATGCTTTCCTGCACGTCAAATTCGGCCTGTTGCCTTCACGTCGGTAAATGGAAACGATTTTGTTGCTACACGTGAGCAAATACACACGTTATAAAACAGGGAGGATAAGGATCTACTTCCACAAAAGTACCACAAAAAGAAAATAATGTGCAGGAATGCTGCGAGAGACTTGGTCAAATGCTACCACTGCGTAGAGACGAGAACGGGCGGGAGTGCATGTGTCTTCACCGTCAAATTTATTTAAAGTGGTGCCGCTAGAGGGGTCGCTTGCTGGAAAAAGGTCCATGAATGTACTCTGAAATTGGTTACGTCAAAAGGATTTTGGTGAAGATATGACGGTGTTCGTAGAGACATTGGCATAGAGTTAAAGGGACTTTACAGAGCGACACTAAATCGGTTTCCACTGGTCAAACGTCCTCTCAGAATTGTATTTTAAATGAATGAACTTTATTTCTCATCCGATCGAGGCGAGACTGGGACTAAAGGCACGAAAGGCCTGAGAGAGGTCCCAGCCCCCACGGTTACACAGCTGTGATAATCAATACGAATGAATTCATATAAAACGTACATACATCTCGTACACGAGAACAGAATTTCAGTAACAATAATTATTACAACATTTGTTCATTGGAATGAGTAAGTCACATAAAACATTAGCACAAATGATATCTATGTGAAATTTTTGTAAGTCATACATGCATAGACACAGGTGTAAAGGAAACAAAATAATCAATAATTAGTGAAAGCAAATGTCATCGGCGAGTAATAATGCACTAAGCGCTTTTTGAAGGAGCTTTCTGAAGCGCTAAAATTTAACAGTTCTCCTACCTTGTTTAATATTTCTGTTTACTGATATATAAATGTATGTTTTCCATAATTTGTTCTTGTTTTCGGTATGTGTCTGGTATTCTGGCGTAGTGGGTAACGAGATATTTCACCATTGTCTGTTTTGGTAAACAATTTTTGTTTATGTATGGTGACTAGAAGCTTCTTATAATTTATTCTGTCTGCTTGAATAAGGGAGTAATGCTGAAATAATGGAGCTGTTTCAAGGTCTACAAAACGGCCATGTAATTGCAGTATGTACGAAGAATTCGTTTCTGTAAAAGGATGAACTTGTTGTAGTTTGTTTTTGAAGTTGTTCTCCAAACCAAGACCCTGTAGCAGAGTTCAGAGTAAACGAGAGCATCTTATAACTGTTGTTTGAGCCAAAGCAGAATCAGCTGGGTTATCCTGTTAATGAAACAGACAGATTTAGAAAGGTCAATGCAAAGCCTTGTTATATGCGACCCCGAAGATAAGTGTTCATCAAACCATACTCCTAGGAATATTTGTTCTTGGACATGGTTAAAATTATCCATTTGATTTACAAGGGCCAATTTCGAGTTGAGAAAATGGCGACAATACTTTCTTTCCTTGAATTTCATGCTGAAACCTTCTAAGGATAGGAAAGCTGCATTATCATAGATAGGTAGGAGTTCTATGAATGCAAGCTTGTTTTCATGCCACAGAAATGAGCATCACAACTAGTCTAAATCATAGCAGAATACTATCATTTCCTCCTATCATGGGTGCATTCAAGAAGTGAAGGACTATATACCCCAATCATTCATATAACGACGGCACACACAGAAGCCAGGGAAAGCAAAGGGTTACAGTAGCTCTGTAAATTTATTAATTTAGAGTAAGATTGTATTTACTGCTGTATTTATACACTTGGTGAAGGGAAAGGGAGTAATGGCGAATATATGGCTTGTGGAATCTGTATACCTAAAGCTTGCACATGAAGCATGCAGTGCTTCAACAATTGTGCCAAGATGGCGGTCATCTATGGGGGTGGAAGTTACAATGCTTTGAATTTGCAAGCTCGTGTATGAAGTGATCCTTGTCACTAAAGAAATTTGGCAGTTTCGCCCAAAGAGGGGGCAAAGCATTGAAAGCAACAACAAGGCTTATCCTTGCACTGCAGCTCTTCAACAATGTTCTACGAACACGCAGGGTTGAGCTGTTACCTTGATGCAGCACATTAGCCAACTGCTGCTCCGCAGCAGAAACAGCACCCTGACCGCTACCAGGTGTCTCAGAATGCTGGCGTGGCGAAGAGCGCCGTTACTGTTGTGGCACTTGTCGCACCTCGACAGTGTACAAGAAGAGAATAAAGCAAAACCATCTGCATTTGTAGTTTTAGTTTACTGTTCATTCTGCTCAGACCACTGTATGCACCACGATGTGGTATGCACACAGCTCCTCGGCAGGAACGCTAGTGTTAATGCCCACAATGCTCTTGCCAACAGCAGAAGGCGTAGAGCTGGTGTGGTCAGAGTGTGACCCAAGAAAGGGCAACTACACAGGAAGTGATGCCCCCTTTCCCCTTAAATAAATAAAATAGTAAACATGGCTACTAGATGTGTGCATGGAGTTACTATGAGTTTTCATAGATGTGCTGAAAAAATGACACTAAATTGGAAATTTTCACATCTGAGAAAGGGCAGTTCCTAAGCACAGTATGGAACATTGCCAAGTTACTGATTATCTGTGATAACGAGCTCGCATTTCCTGCAGGGTTTTCTGGGTGTGCTTAACTCAAGGGTCAGTCAAGCACACTCTTTGAATCATTCAGTGCAGAACTTCGTGCACATCAGTGGCGCACCGACGGGGGGGGGATTCGGGGGTTGTAACCCCCCCCCCCCTTTTTGTTTAACCCCTTTTCTTTCCTTACGCATTTGAGTACTGCAACTAAGATGTAAGACGCGCAATCGTCTGCACACTCGCAAAAAGCGCATTTTTTTTGACAATTTCCCGTGAAGAAATCGAAATTAGTGATGTTTAGATGGTATTGGCAAACTGTCAACCCCCCCTGGCAGAGATCCTGGGTGTGCTACTGGTGCACATTTATACCTTTCTTATTGAGTGGTTTTCTGGAAAGTGCATAAAAGCATGCTAATAGAAGCAGCATTTTATGGTCTGCACCATACTTAACACTGCCTCATGAACTCTTGAAGTGCCTTGCCTGAGGTGATTCAAAAGCTTGAAAACTCTGTAGACTGGTTGCGCCATCTATTTGGAACTAAAATTTTAGTTAAACTAAAATTTTATGGTAGGTTTTGATTTTATATGACAGTTTGTGCAACAGAGTTTATCGACTGTCAGTGTTGCTCACGTCTCTTGTTTACCGATGTAAAGAACAAGCTAAAAAAGGCCACACATTTTTTTTGATGATACAGAAATTCAAGACCTTCTTATGAACTGATTCAAAGGACTTCTGTGTTGATTACATGGTGTCTTCAAAGTATAGTGATGGCAACGAAAAAAACCTTGTTTTCCGAGGAACCGAAATTGTTCTAATTAATATAATTAAATCACACTGTTTATGTTTATATTTAATTTTCAGACTAAAATACTTGTCAAGTGTTTTAACAATAATAATGCTAATTAAAATGATTAATTTAATGGGTAACTTTTTTCATTTTCAGAATAATGTACTTGTAAAAAATATTTTGCTACATATCCTCAATAAAAAGTATTTCAGTTTAAAGCCTGATGATGTGTTACTGAGGCAAAAATTGGGTTTGTTGGAGATTTCTAAAACACCCAGCACCTACTACGTAAAGACAGCAGAGATTCACAGGAAGATAGAGGCTTGAAGTAATGGAATGGAATCAACTCCCTGAAGTGGTAGTAAATATAACTGAAAATAGTGTCTTCTTTTCATCATTGTAACTTATAATGGTCTATTTATAACTTATAACTTATAATGGTCAGCAAGCATTTGCTTGACTTGTTCACGAATGGCGTCTTGTTCTCTTCGAGACACACGGTAGGCATGCTGTCGGATGGGTCTTTCGGTGGGTTCGGTTATAATTCTGTGCTTCGCAACGGGTGTCTGCTTGATTTTTGACGTCGTGGCAAAACAGTCGCTAAAGGAAAGCAAAAGAGAGCGAAGACTATCTTGTTGTTGAGCCAATAGTTTAGAATTCACATCGAGTTGAATAGTAAACTGGTTCTCATCGTGTTGGGCGGAGGAAAGTTCTGCGAGTGATAGGCTGGTTCTCGCGTCGCCGATTTCTTCGAAGTAAGCGACAACAGCGTGCCTCGTGAAGTGCTGGTATTCGCGACTGAAGTTCGTGATTAGGATTTCAGCAGGTTGTTTGGTCAGTTCGAGGAGGCCGCGGGCGACGCATACTTGACGATAGAAGAGGATGGACACATTGGTTTCAACAACTCCAAGGGCATTTCGGTCCTTGTCGCTCACTACGGTAACCAGTACACTGGAACGAGGTGGTATGGTCACGGAATCATCAGAGACACGCAAAGCTATCTTGTGCAATTTGCATTCGTGCGAGATTGCGTTACGAGAAAATGTTACCAACAGCTCTCGAAGATTTATAATGGCCCCATATTCTCTAAGAAAGTCCATTCCTAAGATGAGCTGCCTGGAGCATTCCCGCAGAATGACGAAGGATCCAATGAAGGCAGAGCCGCAGATATGCACTCGGGCAGTGCACCTTCCAACCGGCGTCACGAGATGACCACCCGCAGTACGGAGTTGGGGACCATTCCATGGTGTGGTCACCTTTCGGAGAGTAGCCACCAATTCACCACTCATAACGGAGTAGTCGGCGCCGGTATCAACGAGGGCGGTGACCTGGTAATTGTCGACGGTTACTGTAATATCGGCGGAAACTACTGCGTCGTTATCAGAACATGGCGTGGCGGATAAATCGTCGTCGTGAACTTTTTGTGTCGGAGGGTGTTTGTCAGGACGATCAGCAGCGGCCCCACCCCCGGAGGTCGCTGTCCTCAGTTTTCCTGGCGTGGGCGTGGACTTGGGGACCTGTTGCGAACATCAGAAAACGTAGAGTAACGGCTAGGCGAGATGATGCGCCGAGGAGATGGGGAACGTGATTGGCGTCTTTGTGCGGGAGAACATGGCTGTTGAGAGGCCAGGAACTGCTCAATCTCGCGTGGGCGCTCACCATTACTTGGTCGACGCGCGTTAGGGTGAAATCCCTGAAGGCCCATCCTCCGATAAGGGCACTGACGATACAGATGGTCCGCTTCGCCGCAGTGGTAGCAAAGTGGCCGATTATCCGAGGTGCGCCACACGTTTGATTTCCATGTGATATCTCGCGGGCCTACGTACTCATACGAGCTTACATTTGTAGCGGGAAATTGACGTGGCGGCAGAGCTGAAACAGGGGAAGGCAAACGTCGTACCGTAGATGGTTGAGGGCCCCGTAAGGCTTCGGCATATGTCAGGACTGGAGCTTGCGCTCGCGTTGGTGCCAATGGTTGGGTCACGGTCCTGACTTCGTCACGAATGATGTCACCAAGCGCAGTAACAGTCGGCTGACAAGCAGTTTTGCGAACTTCCTCAAGCTCTTCGCGCACAACGCTTCGCACAAGCTCTCGGAGTGCTGCTAAATCATGTCCGCAGGTGAAACATGACACGGCGGCGACGGTGCTTTGGCGATCGTACTGTTGGGATCGTTGCTGCAGCGCTCGCTCCATTGTCGTCGCTTCAGTCATGAACTCGGCGACGGTAGCTGGAGGGTTGCGCATGAGCCCAGCGAAGAGTTGTTCTTTCACCCCTCGCATTAAGAGGCGAACTTTCTTTGCCTCGGCCATACCTGGATCAGCACGTCGGAACAAGCGGGACATGTCCTCGACAAACATGGCCACGCTTTCATTTGGCTTCTGAAACCGACTCTGCAGAGCCTGTTCGGCCTTTTCTTTCCTTTCGGGGCTGCTGTACGTCTCGCGAAGCTGTCGTCGGAAATCTTGCCAGCTAGTGATGGAGCCCTCATGATTCTCGAACCATGTGCGAGCGTAATCTTCAAGGGCAAAGTAAACGTAGCGCAGTTTCTTAGAGTCGTCCCATTCATTGACTGCTGCGACTCGATCGAAGTGCTCAAGCCAATCCTCCACGTCCTCGAACACGTCACCATGAAATGACTTCGGAACGTGCGCTGGATAGACGACACTCGGGGTAGAAGTGGATTGGACTGTGTCGCTCTCTTGCGTCTGACTCGTACTTGCCCCTGTGGTTGACATTCTTACTGGGCTCAATGGGCCGTATTCAGGAGGTAGTCCCTGCAAGCGGCGGCTGTGGCGAAGTGCCCGGTTTTCCTCCGGAATCGCGGGAATGGTGGTTGGGACTTGAAGCGTCGGGAGGTCAAATTAGGGCATAGGATGATACCCAGCACTTCCACCAATTTGTCACGGTAATAACAACACAAGCAACAACCGGTCACACAGCAGAACAGCTCCGATCGAGCAGAACGTCTTCTTCGTCGTCTTTGTCTCTCTCGCCCGAATCCTTCACGGCGCGCAAAATAAAGCGCAAGCAAACTACAACTGCACAACACACGGAAATGTACTGAATTGACGCGTCAATATGTACTGTTACTTGGTTGTACCATTTGATATTGCATTTATATTTTCTATTGATCCTGTATTGATTACATGGTTAGAAATTGTGTGCTGTATTTTGATTTCCTGAAGCTCACGTATCCAGCTATGTATCCAAACAGTGTTCACTATGTATAACCCCCCCCCCCTTGCAGTAATGCCACTACGGTAACGTAGGAATTAAGTAAATAAACAATTTAAAAAAAAACGCTGCCCAGACAAATGAAGCCTCAACTTGAAACCCACGTTTCGACAAGGGGACTTGTTATCAGAGCGCAACAGTTGTTGCCATAACCAAGAAAAGTCCCCTTGTCAAAGGGATGGCCACCGTTGACTACAGTTTGAAGAGGCATTTACTGTCCTACGAGGCTACAAAGACCTGATAAAGGCACAGAGAGTCTTGCACAAGCCTTAATTTGCCTACTTTTCTGTCTATTGATCCTGTTGTGGTTCTGTTGGGTGCCTTGTTTAAAATGGTTGTGTTTATGTTAGCACTGCAAGGCCAGTGCAACAAACAATGAAAGCAAAACTAACAACTCTCAGTAAACCCTCGCTCTGATGAAGACGTCAGAAAAGTAAATTTACTTTGTTTAGGTGGCATTTTGTTAAAAGTCTCTTACAGAGGTTCTAAATGAGCCATAGTAGGATGAGGTGCTGTCCTATAGTGTAAAGCATATCCAAAAAAAACTTATGTGCTCAGTAGTGTGGAGGTAACATAGCAGAAGTTCTCTAGACACCTCTGAGAAGCTACCTCAACTGTTGGCTATCTTCATGCGATGGACTTTTGTATACACAAGGAGTTGCTGCCGCTTGACGAAGTGATCTTCACAGCACTGTTTGCCTCTCCTGGTTGAAACAGAGACACAAAGGGTCACTATGCTTGCTATGTCGTGTCCTCCCGTACTGATTTTCCGCTTTGCACTTCATACAGTGTGGAGTCTGACACTACTGCACTTCAAATAATCAGATTAAAATGCATGCACTACAGTCCGAACCCTAGAAAAATTGGAATGTAGCAGTATTTTGGCTAAAGTATTTTGTTGTAGCAAGGGCTTACTGTACCATAGTTCTTGTGGTGATTGGCCTCCATTCCTGGTATCGTGATAATGAATATCAACTCTGTTCACACACAGGAAGAAGAAACAAGTGGGTTGGAAGCCACCTCGACTGAAAGCACCGAACCACCTTGCTTAAAGAAGGGCATCTGCACTGCGATGATGTCCGTCAAACAAATTGAGAGGTACCCAGAATTCCGGGTAGGAAAAAGCACTGATATTCTGAAATATATTAAAACGTGTTCTCATTTAAAAGCCAACTGCGATGAAATTTCGGACTGCATAAGAAAGTGTCGTTTCAGATTATAACCAGTTGCTAGTGCCACCTGGGCACCATTTTAAAATGTCAGTGGTGTGAACCGGACTTATCCCTGGGAGCCAGAGACCAGGATGATGGGTGGATAAATAAAACAGTGTTGCGTGCAGCCGTACAGGCTTATGTCTTGCTGCCACCTTCCGTATGATGTGTTCACTGCTGTGGCATTTTTGTGTCTGCACTTCTAACCACACACCCATGTGTGAATGCTTGGCGAGTACTAATTCATGCATCGCAGACCCATAACAGATTACGTAGGTATAGAGGCATCTCATCACAAACCCATCACCCAGTTAGTTTAGATATAAAGTAGACTCCGGGCAAAATCTTAGTTTGAAATACGAGTAGATACGTCAGGAAAGTCTTGCTAATCAACAGGTGCGACCATCCGACAATTTGCTAACCAACAGGTGACGTGTAATCTGCTTAGGTGCTATTTAAAGGCTGTTAGTACAAAATTAGACAACTACCTGCCCTGCAGCTCTGCCAAGATTGATTCAGTAGTGTATATTCTTTATTTACAGTCAAACTCAGTTGTAAGAATACTGCTTTTAACAGTATATCCTATGTAACAATGAGCAGCCGATGCACCGTCAACTTTTGTATGTGTTCTACGGTGAAATACACCGCTTACTACAATGCCCCGTGCCATGTTATCGGTTATAACAATTAAATGTGGCTACTGGGTCTGGTGTGTCAAAAGAAAAAAAAGAAAACAAAATCCAGGAAAGGCAACAACAAAAATGAGCGAGCCGCCGCCAGTCTGCGTGACATACACCTTTGCTACACCCACCTTAGTGCCGCACAGGATTGCCTTCGTTGCATCACCTTGTGCATCACCAACCTTGCAACTGCCTTCTACCCCTCAGACATCAGCGCAGTAGACTCATGTGTTGGAGGGATGGAAGGGAGAGGGGCGCACGAAGCCAGCAATGCATAGGGCGATGTGACGAAGGCGCGCTGTGCGAGGTGCGCAGCATAAAGGCGTGCGAGGCAAAGGCATGGGGCACGTTAACAGGTGTGGCTCACATTTTTTTTTTTCTGCTTAAGCTTTCTTGGGATACATCGTGCACTTTACGGGGGCTATCTAACTATCTCTATTTGTCAATCTATTTATGTATGTATTTGTATAAATGTATCTATGTCGGGGGTTGAAGGTTCTCAAGCTGTCTCTTTGCGACTTTTTGCTCACCCTCCTCCATTGTTCAATGGGGAATTAAGCTTCATTCGTTCATTCATTCATTCATTCATCTATGTTGTACCTAACCGTTTTCCCGCCTACCTGGGTCACTGGGTGGTCAATGGTCGAATGGCTAGCGCATCGGGCTGCTATGCTAAGATAACAGGTTGTGATGGATAGTTGGGTGTGTTGGTTGAGCATGATCTGAAGTGAAAGGCATGAATACGACAATGCACAAAGAGAGAAACACACACGTAGGGCGCCAGGGTTTGAACAGGGTTTGAAACCAACCATTGGACCTATTTGGGTCACTGTGTATGCACCAATGTGTACGTATGTGCCCGCTCTTCAACGAACCTCTTTCACCCCAACATAGGTCACTGTAGATGTGGCACTGGGTAGGCACAGCGGTTCGAAGAAACTCTTTCATACCGACTTGGAGCACTGGGTATGTTGCCAGTAGGTGTGGGCTACTTTTTAATGAGCGTCTTTGGCACCAACTTGGATAACTAGGTACAGTAAAACCTCGATAATTTGAAGGTCCCGGACAACGAAAATTCTTCGAATTAAGCGGATTTTCGAATTAACCGAAATGAATAAAAAAAAAGAAAACAAGCAAGAACTTGCCGCAAGAAGAAATCACCTTTATTTTCCATGTCCGGGAAAGATTACTCAAAGTAATCACTGATGCGGGATTACTTGGCGCGGTAGTTCGCCGCCCCTAGTGCCATGCTCTCCAGCTGGCTCACAACATGCAGTATACAACTATCACCCGCACTGCACTCAACAAAGTTGCGGACGATGTTCACGGAATTGATAACTGCCGCAAAAGCGGGCGTGGGGGTGCTTGACTCCAGAAATTTAGACTTGCTGGCTATTCCGGACTTCAAAAATGCACAATCCCATTGAGTTCATGCATTTTCGCACCCAATTTTTCGGACGAATTGAGACCCCAAAGTTCGATTTTCCGGACTAAATCGCTCTTTCCGAGCCACGCTACCCAATCTTAAAGGCCACCATGTTGGATTTTGCACTGGCTTGGATTTCAGTGGCTCGCTATATAGCCTCCAAGATTGGAAGGCGCACGCTATCAATAGAGAGCTCGCGCCATCCTCCAGACCCGGAGGAGGCCATGCCCGCTCTTCCTTGGCTGACAAAACGCTCCAAAGTACTGCACTTTTTTTTTTCTTCCTAGTATATGTGCTCAGCACTATTGTTGTAACCATTTATTGTGGGATGTTTTTTTATTGCGATAGCAATTATAGGGACACTTCAAGTGGATTTCTGGACGCGCACTTTCATGGAGAGCGAACACACGACGGAACGCAAACGCGACTTCCTCCGTCGTGCGAAAGGCCGTTGGGGTATGGTAGGGAGGGACGGAGGGGGGGGCAACGCTCTGCTGTGGCACCAAATGCGTAACTTGCAACCGGGCGCAAGTGGAATTGGCGACGCAATCTCCCACGCGAAAGGAGGGAGGGGGGCGGGGGCGACTTCGACTCTTCTAACGACTGCGTACTTAGCGCTGGAGCGGGTTCTTGCGCGCACCGTATCTTGAAACTGATCTCCAGATGGCTCTGACCTTTGTATGAGCTGTGCTTTCGCCGCTGAGTTTCCATTGAACTGATAGACCGCACGAACCTTCGCTCGCTGCGGCGGCTGCGCTCGTTCGTGCTAGCGTTTTGACAGTGGTTGTCTGGGGTCACCGAGTGTGATCTATTCATGCTTGCTTGTGCGCTGACACCACGCTTGTTAATTTAGTGAGTTTTTTTTTTTTAAGTTTCAGTTTCTATTTTGAATGTGGTGTGTACACTGAGCAGGTGTCTCAGAGACCCATGTCTCAGTGATCGGCGCTACCTCCTGTGCCTTCGCGAGAGCTAAGCGGTGCAACGCTGTTTTTTTTTATCTCCATGGCGAACTCCGTTGGCGGAGATCGCCAACACGGTGACGTTCGTGTCGACTGTACACGGAGACGACGTCACTGCTGCGCAAATCCAAGCAAGGCGATCCCCTCCGAGCGTAGTATGAGGCAAGGCATTATTAGAGATTTTTTTAAGCCGCACTAATAAATTTTTTTTCGGCCGAACGAGTTTTTCGGATTATTTTTCAGTCCCCACGAGCTCGGAAAATCGGTTGGCGAATGTACGGAGCGCCCTAACCTAACAGCCGCACGTGGCTACCATCCGGAAACTTCGAATTATCCGAATAGAGCCGCGCGGGCCATTTAAATTATCCGGTAGAATTTGCATTGAAAATGACGGGACCGCTGAAATTCTTCGAGTTAACCGAAATTTTGAATTAACCGACTTCGGAATTATCGATGTTTTACTGTATGTGCTGCGAGGATTGTGCCGCTCTACAATACAGAAAACGATCCCTTAAATTTCTCCAATGCTGAGCTGAATCCAATCTGTATCACAAGGGGTCCTCAAGGACTGCAACCCGATGCATTAGCAGGCTGCGCCTCAAATGAACTGGGTACATGCCACTTTCAATGAACGCCTTTCTTGCCAATGCTTTAGTGAGCTGAGCATGAATGCCCTGGGTATGGGCCGCTCTTCAGTGAACCTCTCGCAAACTTGGGTGACTGAGTGTGTGCTACTGAGTGTCTGGTAAGCGAGGGAGCAATGCTAAGCATTCGCAGGCACTGGGGAGCTATGCTTATCGTCTCGGAGGCCGAGTGCGGACTTGTCGGCAGTGCCTTTAGATGGTGCAGCGTGTCCGGAAAGAAGCGTGAAAGAGGAGCCATGTTGCCGCATGGTGCGTTTCTCGGCATTTCACGCGCACTGGCGCTCCATGCATTTCGAAGGCCACGCGCAGGCTTCATCGCAGTGGTACTAGATGCTGCCGAGTGTTCTTAGGGAAGTGCGAAAGAGGAGTCTCGCTGCAGTGCATGGCCTCATACATAACTAGGTTCGACGGTGGCAATACATTGGGTCACTATATTGATTCAATGCTAACGCATTACCATCGACAGTCATCGTATGCCGTAATTTTATTTGACGTAAGCAGAATGCCAGTTCTGTGCTCTCTTTCATTACCTTAAGTGAGCTCCATATGTCTGGGACTGCATATACACATCTAGGACATGACGCCAATGCCACAAGTGTGATTCAAGCGTCCATATTATTGCTGTCGAAATAAAATGTGTCAATATTCCCTTAAGAAAAATCAGCCTGCAGGTTGGAGTTTGGGAGATAAAATTAACTGTGAATTAGAGTGCTTTCTTTGTACTAGCCTCATGCTGCTGTCCAGTGGATGGAAATTTTCTTTCATTAGAGTGCTAGGTTGGAGTGTTAGTAAACTGATAATGTGCAAACAAAGTTTGAAAATAGCATAACAAGGGTTTTGTTGCCAGGCTTGTGTGTCACCACATTGCATTATTCGTAGCTTAAAGGAATTGATTGTTACATGAAGTTTCACAAAAACCAGAAATTTGTGTCGCAGCCTCATATCATGATCACTTCTCATTCTGCCTTTTTCAGGTGCCCCACTTAAACCACTATAGTACCAAACGGGGACGTGACGCTGCCGTAGCGACAACACTATCGCGACTGAGGCTGGCTCTTAAGAAAGAGGCAGCTGGGAAACCTGTGCTCAGGCAGCATCGCTTTTACATCTCTATGGATGTCAAAGGGTGCCATCACCACCATGTTAGCGATTCCATTTGTGAAGAACAGCCAGTGAACGTGAACGCATTGCAGAACAAGACGGAGCTGGCGGAGCCAAATCAGACATCAACCGGAATCATCGGGCGCTGCTTGACATATTACGTTAAGGAAGTTCTCGTGACAAACAAGCCGAGCCCAGTGATCACGTCCGAAGATTGTTATGCAACAAAGCAATGCATAAGTGATCACATTCAGAGAGCCCTTCGGAAGGACGGGTTTAGTTCCCTCAAGCGAAAGGGTATCGCAAAGTGTGTGGAAGAACTGAATGAGAAAGTGCCAATGACAAGTCCTCTTTTTTTTACTTATGAGCAGAGAACGAGGAGAGAGTTACAGAGTGACGATGAGCACCAAACTGTGCAACTCGACTGCGATGTCTTGGCGGCAGTTGCAAGTGAATGTAAAGCAGCGTTGCTGCGTTGCACCCATACAGATTTCATGAAGAATCTCATGCTCAAGTATTGCGAGGTAGTGTTGTGTATGGAAGCTGCGTATGGCGGAACCGATTATGCCCTACCGGTTTTCCTTATTTACTTCAAGACACCAAGCTGTCATGCTGTGGTCGGGGCTTTTGTCGTTCACTTTGAGATGGCCAATTGCATGGAGGAGATGCTTGATCTGTTTAAGGCCAGTGACTCAGACTCTGTCAGTACAAAGTTTTGGGTAATCGAGCACAGCCGAGCGGATATCGAGGCACTTTGTTGCACTTTTCCAAGGAGCCATCCTCTCTTGTGCAATTTCCACCGAGAACAAGCATGGAGGGGGTGGCGATCCAAAGAGGCAAGTATTGTAAGCAACGTCAGCTTAGTCAAGAAAATGCTGCAGCGAGTGGCACATAGCAAAAATGATGAGGAACGCAAGTTGGCAGTGGAAGCATTGGAGCAGTCTCCCCACTGGCAGAGAAATAAGAAGCTGCAAGGATTCATATGCCAAAAGTGGCTATTGCTCAGTGAAATGTTGGCAAAAATGCGCAAATGCGCCTTTCGTTTCGACGACATGGACGAGGATTTGGAGACTAAAAGTGAAAAGCTACAAGCCTGTTTGACAGAAGGTGGTAGCCACCATGACGTTCGAGGACTGGTTCGAGTTTTTGCCAAGACGTTTTCTCCAGAAAGTGAAAAGCAGGCTTTGCAAGTCAGCACGAGCTCTCTTCCTAGCTACCCTCTCTTCAACGTTGCTTTACCCAAGTTTCTCCACGGCAAACCTTCTGCTGTGACGAAACAAATCATGGAACACTTGACGAGAGCTGCTAACTACAGGAGGTTAGAAATTAATCCAGGCGAAGAAGAAGGCACTTTTTTTGTCCAATCTACTGCTCAGAGTAGCAGCTTTCACGAAGTGAACGTCAACGTTCCAAGCTGCACTTGTTCCTTCTTTGTACAAACAGCACTGCCATGCAGACACTTAGCAGCAGTCTTCTTGCTTGTGGAGGGCTGGGACTTTTCACGCCTGCTGGCCACTTACAGGAATGGGCCACATATGACAGCCCATGAAGACGCTGATTCCACATCACAGGAAACAGTTAGCAAGGCATCACAAATGGAAGTTTCTATTAAGGCTGAGCCGGATGATCCAGACATGACAGCCCGTGAAGATGCTGATTCCGTGTCGCAGGAAACAGTTAGCAAGGCATTACAAATGGAAGTTTCTACCAAGGTTGAGCCGTATGATCCAGACATGACAGCCCATGAAGACGCTGATTGCACGTTGCAGGAAATGATTAGCGAGGCATCACAAATGGAAGCTTATGTCAAGGTTGAGCCGAATGAGCCATATATGACAGCCCATGAAGGTGCTGATTGCACGTTGCAGGAAATGGCATCAGATATGACAGCCCATGAAGGCGCTGATTGCACTTCGCAGGAAGCAATTAGCAAGGCATCAGAAATGGAAGTTTGTGTCAAGGTTGAGCCAAACGAGCCACATGTGACAGCTTATGAAGACGCTGGCTTCTTGTTGCAAGAAACAATTAGCGAGGCATCACAAACAGAAGTTTGTATCAAGGTTGAACCGAATGAACCACATTTGACAGCTCACGAGGATGCTGATTACGCATCCCAGGAAACGATTAGCAAGGCATCTGAAACAGGTGCTTGTGTCAAGGTCGAATGGGACCTGCAGCCCGCTGAACTGCTAGTTGAAGTTAGTACTGCGGAGCCTGAGCAGGACTTAGAGCAGAGCCTGTCACTCATGAAATCCCAAATTGGAGCTCAAATGGAGGAGATTGATTCTCTGCTTTGTCATGTACGGGACAATACTGTGTTGCAATGGGTGCTAGACAAGTTCAATCAAGTAGGAGCACTGGTGGAACGACATGTGCCTGGATGTAGTGCAGCAAGCATCGAGAGATGGACAGCTGAGGGATGCAGTAATATTAAGAGGAAAGGAGCGACCCTGGTTGTATCAACAAAGAAGAAAAAAGATTTCAGCTAGTCAGTCTACAGAATGAGGTGGCTGTAAGTAGAGGCGCATGGGACATATGTTCGCATTATGCTGTGCACTCACATTATCCTTCATCATTTTGTACATATTCATTAACATACATTGGTCCCCATCACATGAAGCAAACATTCTGGTCAGTGTATGCAGGTTTTATAGATGCAAGGCACTGGGCTGTCTTCTCATGCTGAATTCACTGGAGCATGATTGCTTGTGAAAATTCATGCTATTAGCCTCAAACAGTTCGTCCTATCTGTTTAGAAAATCCAAACACATGGGCATTGACTGTGTTCTTGACGCCCTTGCCTCTGCTCCATCAGACTGCACGCTCCTGGCGTGGAAGCCTACCCAGCAGGCAATTGCTGGCAGCCGTGGGATGCCAACATTTGTTTGCTGACTGGTATGTTCCTGGCATGTGTTTAGATGATGTAAAATATACACTGAACTTCAGAAGTAGTTCCTGGTCAGCAATTGTGCATATTGGAATGCAGTGTGCGGATTGTAAGGCTTTGAGGCTACACGTGTGCTCTGTATGTGACGCACCTGCAGATTTGGGAGGCCATGAGAAACTGAGTGCTTTACAGGTCATTCTTAAAAGCCACCACAAGTCCGTCAGAATATTGTAAGAACAAGCGCATTCCAAAGGGTACAGACTGGCGTAACACAAATGCTTATAGACAATGGACGCCTGTATGCTCTATAACAGAGGGTGAAATAAATACAGGCACGCCATAGGAACAAGATTAAGCGCAGCTTATGGTTCTGCCATGTGTAATGGCACGATTGTTAAGTATAGGCAAAATATATTTTGGAAAGTCAATTGATGGAAGCATTTGGTATTTTAAGAGCTTGTGGATTGTGTATTGGTGGTCCATTGCAGTAGCGCACCCAGGATTTCTGCCAGGGGGGAGGGGGGGGGGGTTTACAGTTTGCCAATACCATCTAAACAGCACTACTTTCAATTTCTTCACGGGAAATTGTCAAAAAATTCGATTTTTGCACAAGTTTGTGAGTGTGCAGACGATTGCGCGTCTTACATCTTAGTTGCAGTACTGAAAGCCGCAAGGAAAGAAAAGGGTTAAACAAAAGGGGGGGAGGTTAACTCGGCCTCAGGGGGGCTTACAACCCCCGAATCCCCCCCCCCCCCCCGTCGATGCGCAACTGGTCCATTGGTTGTAGTAGCACGTAGAGAGTCGAAATTACTGGTATCATGTTGAACTACACTGTGCTCTGTGTTCTTTCTCCTCTTCTATTTCTTTTTCTTTTTTATTAATTGACCTGTATCAGTGTGGAGTGGCTGACTTAATCTTGGCACTTTCATGGCTACCTGCATTTGCATTGTTTTTGAAATTTCAGTTGCAAGTAAAGGCTTGTTGCATCTTATTTCTTCATCTTGTCTGTCATGCAATTCAGGTGTAAATTAATATTTGAAGGTGATTGTGGCACACGTTTAATACTTAATTCTACTTGGCTCTTGCTGTTTTAACCCAAAACTATGTGTTTCTGTAGTTCTAGAGTTTGAAGTGCATACCGACCTTTTGATTGGCCTGTATTTTTTGAACAGTTCAGAGTAATGCGTTATTATCCCTCCACAGAAAGAAGCTTAGCTTATAGACAAATTCCTGTGTATTATTATTCGTTAACGTACGTCTGCGGGAAACCCCATGCAGGCGTCATTTTTCACACCAATTGCAAGAAATGGCAAAAGTTTATAATAGTTGAAATAATAATATGATGCTTTCCACGACAGTAGACATGTAACTCCACATGACAATCGGTATTGTTACACGGTGTCCTCCAGCAATGGAAACCAGTGTGAAAGGCCATGCTGTCCAAAAGCATGAAGTTGAAGCTCTATGGTCAGACGAAGCAGTGGTGTTATAGCGGCATTTATTAGGTGCCAACTTGTGGGACAGTTGCATCCGTCCCGTTAGGTATCAACGTACACCATTCATCGAATGCTAGCTCTCCCTGTGCTACATTCAGTCCCCATACATCCTTAGTGTTGTGGTACCTCCTTGCATATGTTAATTTATTTATTGATTTATAGAATTTAGCATTCTATAGCAACCTTAGTGACTCAATAAAACATTATTCTGTTTTTTTGCTGAACCACCTGTTATAATGGGAATGGATTTGTTTGAATTGTGTATGCCCGAAATATGGGGCCCACATCTCGCTTATCAACAAGAGCTCCCTCAGAATTTAGTTATGGAAGTCGATGGGACTTGGTGACAAAGCAGAAATAAATGCAGAAATGACTGGGTTGGCGACATGACAAGGCCGCGGTATTCAAACAGGTCAGGAAGTTACATGCAAGTATTGCAATCTTAACTTGAATGAGCGCTGCTCAAACTTCATATCAGAGTGACCTAAGTTCTGTGCGTGCATCAGCTTTTGCATAGTCTCCAAGATTATGGTGTTCTGTAATCTCGAAGGCCATACTTTTAGGATGCTGTGATGCTGCCGCTCGTCCTAAGACAATCGTAACGCGATATATGAGAACATAAACACATGGGAAAAGTTGAGTTCATTCTGATGAATTTAGCTTATATCTTTTGTAGCGCGGATAAAAAAAAAAGAACTTCTGGAGTGGAGTTGATCTGAAAGAAACCAGGCTGCCACCATCTTTTTAAAGGGCCCCTCACCAGGCCACATACCAAATTTTGGTTATGCGCTGGAGGTTGTTACGTGCACTCTAAGTAGTGTTCTACCGCAAGATTTTTTCTAATAGGTTAATCGCAGAGATAGAAATATTTGAAGTAGCGCGAACCCACCATTTTAGGAGGCGAGCGTCACCGCCAACATGGACACTCTCTCCACTTGCCTCGAGTCACCTAGCCTCTGCAAGCGAAATTCCTTCCCTGCGTTCTCCTATACTGGAGCCCGAGGACCGCGTGATGAATACGTCACGGGCCCCGCCTTTTTTATTCTATCGCGTTTTTGCTGAGTGCGCACTTCCGGTGACAGTCTCGTGCGCGAGCTGTTGCGTTTGTCTCGTCTCGCGCAGTGGACAACTTGCGCGCCCTGCACGAGAACACCTGATTAGCGGTATAAGCAGTAGTCAGTGCCGCAGTCACAAGCACTGAGGTTGAAAGAGCATAATCGCGGCACTGGGACACGGAAGAAAATGACAGTTTTATTCTCTGCGCGCGTGACTGCACGACGGGACAAGCAGACGAAACGGAAGTATGTACATAGCCTTGCTACGGTGCGAAGTAAAACAAAAAACACGCAGACATTCGGTTTGTATAATTATTAGATGCGAAGCATCTTATGCTCGGGGCTATGTCCCTCCCTGAATCCGCCGTGCGGCGTCCACACCCGCACTGCGCATCCTCCTCCCTCTCGTCTCCTCTCCTCTCGGCATTCCGCATCTCCTCTCCGACGCTCCTCTCCGGATTGCGCAACGAATGGCAACACCTGCGGCTCCGTGCACACGATAATGCGAAGCAGCTTAGGTTAGAGGCGCGACGGTAGGCACCCCAGAAGCACCGGAAACAGTCACCAACACCGCGCGCGTTCGGTGCGAACGCGGGCAAAACTCCGACGGCGTCGACAACAGTTCTGCGTGTTGCTGGTGCTGTTGCATGTCCAAGTTTATACAGCTGATAAAACTACCTTCAGTCGACCCCATGGCATACTACTCGGGGTTCCCCTACGGGAAGATGGTGTAATTTTATTTCTCTAAACTTTAATTCGGCTATTGAAGCAACAGATTAAACAAATAACTGATGTTGCCTTGAATAATTCTCGAAGTCACGGTGAGTGACGTCACCACACTGCAATGTACGTAGGCGCACTTGGGCCACTGACGTCGACTCCGGCTGGGAGTGCGGCGCCCGCGAGGAGCAAGGCAAACGGTGTTGTAGGAATGTAATAGATAGCAAACACGATCGGTAGCGCACATTCTAGGCACTGCGCTTGTCGGGGTAAAATGGCCAGACCTGGTGAGGGGCCCTTTAAGATGGCTAATTTCGCCGTACAGGTGCTGTTCTATATACAGCCTCCCGCATTTTATTGCGATAGCAATTATATGGACACTTCAAGCGGATTTCTGTCGTCGCCGTGAGGTTCCGTAAGAAGTCCAAAGGGTGGCGTCGCGCGCCGTATGCTGTATGTGCGAGTGAAAGCGCGCGATTGAGGTTCCGTATTAAGTCCAAGGGCGATAAAATCGTCGCCGCGCGCCGTATGCTGTATGTGCAAGTGAAAGCGCGCGACGGACGCGTGCGTTCGCGGAGAGCAAACGCGACCGTCGCGCGAAAGGCCGTGGGGGGATAAGAGGGAGGGGGACGACGTTGTGCTGCGGCACCAACGGCGCAAGGGGAACTGGCGAAAGCGGGAAGGCAGCGCGGGAGGGGGGAGCGGCTTCTACTCTGCCCGCAACTGCGTACTTGTACGGGTGTTCGGTGCTTGTACTTTGCCCGGCTGCGGCGGTCGCCCGCACCGTATCTTGAAAGCGATCTGCAGACGGCTCATAGCTTTGTATGCGCTGTGCGCTCGCCGCTCAGTTCCCGTTGAAGCGATGGACCGCATGAACAGTCGCTCGCTGCTGCCGCTGCGCTTGCTCACGCCAGCGTTTTCACAGTGGTTGTCTGTGGTCGTCGAGTAGGATCTATTCATGTTTGCTTGTGCGCGCTGACACCATGCTTGTTAATTCAGTTAGTAAGCGAATGTGTCCAAGTTTATACAGCCGATAAACCTATCCTTACTCCGTATAGGTATCTGCTAATTTGCTATCGCAATTGATGCTTCGCTTTTCTAGCGAAGACTTTTTAGCTATATCGCGCGAGCGTCCATCACGCGTCGTTTTAGCGCCTTTAAGCTGCAATCATCCGCGAGGCCGGCAGAAGTACTCTCAAGTACACTAAGCACTATCCTGTGCAAGAGTCATCTAATGCGATGTTCCCTTCAGGACGACGTACGACCATATTATAGTGTTCTCGCGCGATGTAGCTAAAAATACGGGAGGCTGTACATCTTTGTATCACTTGTTTTAAGATGAAACCTGAACGTCTTGGCAAATTTTAGGGCAGATCATGATATCGGTCTCCTGGTATCCGCATATCAGGACGTTGATACGAAAAAAAAAAGCCCCGAAGCGACCGGTGACGTAATAGACACCATATATTTGGACACCATTTACAGGGGTAGCCCCTCAATTTATAACCCTGAAGAGGTTTACGATAGACTGGATTATAATCTGCTACATTCTACGGGTTCGCGAGGTATTTGAGAACACTATTCCTTATCTCCATAGACACGAGCAGGCTCGTCATATCAATCTAGGCGTGCTGCTACTTGTTCATACTGCGCAGTTTGTTCAAACATCGAAGCGTACAGGGTGACGCAGGAAATGAAACGCCATGCAGTGCTCGTCGCCATGGCCGCGCACCACAGCGACTTGGAAATTGCCACCTTTCTGAACGTAGCGAAGTATTTCGTTTACAAGGTGCGGACAGAACTGATGTGTTCTGGCGGTGACGTGGTATCTGTGGCGAAAAGGAAAACGCACAGTCAGCGGTCAGACGTCGTCAGAACCCCTGATTTTCTCCGGCGGCTGCAAGTCCTCGTGAGTGACGACCCAGGGAAGTCAATGCGGGCCATTGTAAAGGAGCTCCAAGTCGCAGCGTCGTCTGTCAGCAAGAGCTTGATGGGGGCGAGTTGGTGTAACATACTTGAAGAAAAAAAAAAAACAGCGCAATAGAGACTAGGACGAAAAGAAGACAGGTACAAAAGACAGGCGCTAAAATAGAGGCTCGCTGCGCACGAGGACTTGAGGTACCATTCGTATGTATTGAGGAGGGGGCAAGTCATGTCCGATAAAACTCGAGAATCATCTGCTCCGGTCCAAGCGCTTGCTAAGCAAGCTGAAGAGACCTGAGGAGCCTGGAATGCTCTGTTTTTTGTTTTTTTTTTAGATTAAAAGAACGTTGACGAAGGCCAAGAAGTTAACTGCCGTAACGACAGGTGGCTTTGCGCAAGGGCTGATGAGGTGCCTACAGTGATGCGCACAAAAGTTTCGTCGTCTGTGATGGTGTTAGCCGTCGTCAGCAACGAGGGTGGCGTCATGCCGCCACACTTTTTTGCTGAAGGACTCCGCGTTGATGCTGCCGCGTCCGTGAAGGTGCTTGCCACCATTGTAAAGCCCTGGATAGAGACTGTTTTGAAAGGAAGACCTTATGTCTTTCAGCAAGATTCGGCTCCCGCCCACACCGCGTGCGTCACCCAGGAGTGACTGGCTGACAACTTCTACCAACACGTCACTCCCGACTTGTGGCCTCCTAGTTCTCCAGATTTAAATTCGCTCGACTACTATGTCTGGGGCGTCGTTGAGAGAGAGGACAACAAACAGCCACATAACACAAAAGACTCGCTGAAGGCCGCCATTGCTGACTCAATGGCCAACATCTCTAAGGACCACCTGATCCGTGCATGCAGCCTTTTCCGAAGCCGAATTGAATCGGTTATTGCTGCGGATGGCGGATTCATTGAGTAATTGTGAAAATTAACCGTAAGAGAAGTGTTTCCCCAAGTTTGGTGAAAAAATTTGAGGACGCTTAAGCTTCGCCTTTTAGAGTGGAACACGATAGCGTTGTCGGGCCCCGTTCGCATCGCATTTTTCTTTCAGTGGGCTTCACTGCAACACAGAACGTGGGAAAGCCAGCTTACAAAGAGCAAGCTTACACCGAGCCTCTTAAAGTCGGCTTCACTTTTAAACAGAAATGCATTGCTGGGAAGACGTTTTTCCAGGGGCAATGTAAGTCGTCTTATATTAAAATGTGAAGGCCCCAGCACCTTTTTTATTATTTTATTAATTGTTTGTTATTGCCCCGACGCGCGCGCGTGTCCAAAACGCATTAGGCAGGCGAAGTCCTGACCTGCTGTAGAGTTACCGTATATGCTCCCGTAGGGAGCGTATACAGTAACTCTAACCTGCCGGGGATGCGAGTGCCATCTGGATAGCATTTTCGCAAGTAAACTACCCGAGCGCGCCGCTGTTCATATGGTAGAAATGCTGGAAAAGGGCTTTGCGTTTGTGTTTCCTTGTAACAGAATTATGTTTTCTCGTACATTCAAATTACAATTCGACGCCACCATGTCTGTAGGTTGTGGTTAAGTCGTACTTTACCATTTTTCTGATGGATTTCACTGTGAGAAATTCAATTTTTGTTCACCAAAACCTTGCGCCACGCGGAGGGCCTGCGCAGTCGGGGTGGTTGGGGATGATTTTCTCCACCACGGACGCCGACGCCGGATTTTCTGCGACACGGGGCCCTTAATTAGCGCTATCGCGTTAATATGTCTATTTTTGCTGGAGATATTCTCTGCCTGAAGTCAACATTGTGTTCCCAAATACCTCGCGCACCCGGTTACATATAGCGGAGCAGCCAAATTGGCGTTGGTGACGTTCCACGGAGTTGCAGTTCAAAACATCGCAGCACCATGCGCATGCCCTCCGAGATTTCGAAGTGATCGGTGTCACCCCGCTTTTTCAGATGCGGTAACTTGGAAAAGGTTGGCTACGTCAGAGTCGGCTATCCCATAATCCAAAATTTGGTACTGGGGCAACGCTAAAGAAAAAAAAATGAAAATATCAACAAGCAATACACACACGAACACAAGCTCACAAAGGGTGTTTCTGTGGGCACCAGCACAGTTCACGCAATCGCGGCCGCGTGACATCAGCCCGTTAACCAAAATGCATAGAAAACAACTCGTAATGCTCGTAATGTCGCTTATAGGGAGTTCGTAATAGCGCGTCCACTAAAAAATGTTGCAGTTTCGTTTGAAATGCGAAGTATTGTTAGCAATAGCAAAGTACTAGACAACTACATGAAGTAAGGTTTGTAGTTATATCGGCCGTATAAATTACAATAAACATTCGCTTATAGTCAAGCATGGTGACACGCGGGCACAGGCAAACATTAACAGATCTCGCTTGATGACCACGGACACTCGCTGTCACGGCGCTGGCGTGATGAAAAGTACCGGTAGTGTGAAGGGAACGATTAGCGTTGGATTGCTTTACCGCGTCTGGGAAACGAGATCACGCGACCGCCAAGACTAGGCACGCGGGAACACAGCGCACATGAAGCAACTAGCCATCTAGGCTCGGCCGGCGATTGCACCCGCCGCAGATTGGAAAACCAGCAAGGTACGGCGCGTGGGCCGCGTATGCTCTCAGCAGCGCAGACAGCCATGCAGCCACGGCCGGACTAGAGTAAGAGACGCTCACCTGCACCCTCCATTTGGCCCCCTCCATTTGCTTGTAAACGGGCCCAAATAAAATGAAGTGCACCTTCTGGCGCGCACTCGATCACGTGACCTTCAACATCGGGCGCACGGGAAAACAGTGCTCATCCACCCACCGTCGTTCTCGGCTCACCCTAGCGCGCTTTCCCTCGCACCCACAGCGTAGATTCGCAACTCCAGAATTGGTTACTTGTGCGTGCAACACTCTCCAAAAGTTGACAGTCACTTTAGCATACGCTAAAGAGGATGAAGGCGAAAGCCTGCGCGCTCACGAGACATTCATTAAGTTACTTTGACATTCTCATTCGAATGCGTTGTTACTTCCTATTGTTTTCTCTTTGCTTGTTTTTTTTTTTTACTTGCCTTTTTCGGTCGCCTGAACACCGTCACTGGTTCTGCGTGCACATGGTTAATGGCCCGCTGGAACGGTCGTGGCTTTCTTTTTCGTTTGTACTTGCTCTACAAGAAAGCAGACAATGAGGAAGACACGGAAAGGCACATTAGAGAAACACCACAGCGCTAACTTTCACCAGATTTAGTTCCAGTTCTCGCAGGCGTACTTATACTCCTCAAAACGCCATAAGACACCTGTACATTGCTCGGCAAATACGAACAAATCCGGGTAAACCACACGCAGACCCTTTCGTGGCCACACTGATTATTTAGAAGGTTGTCTGTTCGACGCGAACAGAGATAATCGAGCTCTTTTATTGATAAAGGAATTGATAGCTTACTGGCGCATGCGTCACCAAATGTGGCTATGTTCGTAGCTTCCATAATCGTTTCGAACTTGCGTCTGCTCATGATAACATTTTATTTAATGTATCTGAGACATCACCTCAGACGTCACTTGAATTTCGGTGCCACAAAGCCGGACGGTCGTCGGATTTTTCGACCCATCTAAGGCTTTCGCCTTAAGAAAAGGTGGCTGCGATATCGAAGGCCACCGTGACAATTTTGTTTGGTGCCGTGCTCAAACTTCTCGATTGTGGCGTGTGATCGAGGTGTTTCATGGAAACCGAAATGTTCTTTGCAGCCGATCACCTTATTTTCACTTGTGTCAAAGATTTCAGCGACGAAACCGCGAAAATAGTTGCGCTGTGCGCGCAGAAGCCTGGCTTGCTCGGCGAGCCGCCATCACAGTATTTTTTTCTTAATACAAAGAACCTTTCAAGCGAGCTGGACGTTGAAGAAGGCAAGTGTTTGTGCGGAACGGGCGTCTCTGGAAGGTGCAAGCACTTGGAAGCGACGTCGATCCACTGCTACAGGTGAGACGCACGACTCTTTTCGACCTTCATAGGCAACTCGGCGCCGTGACTCGTGTTGCTGTAAATCACAGCACCCCACAAAATATAAGCAGAAGCGTCTGTCGCCCTTTCAGAAGGTAAATACGCATATTGTGCCCTGATATAACGAGGCTAAAAGCTGTAAAGTTACCTGGTCATTGTGTTTTGGGATAAAAGCAATAATGATCAGAGCCGTTTGCGAGTCGGGGTGCACCTTTCTGTTTCGTTCGCCGATCCGTGTGATGAGGTCGTGAGAGTCCGGTGATTGGCGCTTGTTCGTGTTCGCAGTACGCTGTGTCCGAGGCAGGGCCCGGGCTTGGGAACACAGCAGACACCCGCCGCCCGTAGGGAGTCAAACCGCGGTGAACCATGAGAAGGGAATAACAGCCAATTGGCCCAATCGCGTTTCTTCCAACAGATTTCCGAAACTTAGCGATGGTTTGTGCAGAGTAATTTTTTCATTAGTGTAAATGCATGACTGGGAAACGAACCACTTGAAGCGGAATTTTGCAGCGTATACTGAGCCAGGAGGAAAACTAGTGGCGATATCTACTCCGGCGGCTGCTGTGTATTACGCGGTCGCGCGAGCCCTATTTAAAAGTTATCTGCGATGCTGATAGCCTATGCATCTAAGCTCACCGAGGGCCGATAGCTTCGTGTGATGTATCGCGGATTTTCAAGACAAAGAAAAAGCTGTCGATACAGACAGACCGACAAGAAACTTTATTTGGTCCTAAGAGACTACTTTTACCAGTTTGGGCTTCTAAGTTCACCCGCCGTTCTTTCCCTCAATGTGTCTTCTACAGGCTTCAGCCACAGGGACGCGCTTGGTTAGAATTGCAGTGCATCGAATTATTGTCTACAAATCATTTATATCCTGTGTCGCCTTTCGGGCTATTTCATATCGTCTGTTCAGTGCGAAGAGAATTCAGCCCCCTTTTTTTACTAGCCGACTATCATCTCTACCTTTCACAATGCCGCACACTAGCTACTAAGACAAAGTGTAGACTGCATAGTATGTAACTTGCACGATCGTCAGA
The DNA here is from genome assembly GCF_013339745.2 of Dermacentor silvarum. NCBI lineage: Eukaryota > Metazoa > Arthropoda > Arachnida > Ixodida > Ixodidae > Dermacentor > Dermacentor silvarum. The sequence continues at coordinate 127,251,509 of NC_051162.1, read as the reverse complement.
ACCGTTGCATGATCGTCAGAACCGTGCACCGCACTCGACGATTCTCTTACTGCAGCCTCTTCGTAACTTCATTCCGCGACAGCGACCTACATTCGACGGAAATTGGTGCCGCATAAAGGTTACTAAGCCAGCTGCTGACAGAGCACGCGTCGTAGCTGTGTCTCAGTCGCAGGAAGCGAAGCTAAATGGTGGGTGGAAAGAAGCGGCATAAAGCTTTGTGATGCGATAATTTATTGCTCCCACTTGTGCGTGCCACACCGTTTAATGGCGCTTGAAACTGTATGTCAGCTTTTTTATGGCAGGCCTTGTGCCGCTTCCGGTGGCGGCTGCCAGCCTGCTCTTTGCTTTGCTGTCAAGTGTACATATGTTTTCAAAACAAATAATTTTTGTGGCAGTTTTCTGTAGTGTCCAAACGAACTGTCGCCTGTCGAATAAAAACATTCGGTGGCGATGTAACGGTAAAGGCGAGAGAAATGCGGTAGCAATACGTGGCACCTCTTTGATGTTCCGGATACAAGATTTAAACCACGTTCAACGCATTGCAAAGTGTGGCAGGGTGGCTCACTTGACACACTTCGAGGAGTGAAGTGCAACTGACGGTGGTCCGGAAGTTCCACTGTATGTATACCTCTACCACGTGACCGGCGTCCCTCACGTACACTTTGTTCCACTTTGACACTCGTAATGCTAACGCATAAAAAAAAATACTGTTTCGCTCGAAGAGCGATGCTCTTGAACTCGTGGGACGCTGTTTTAACCAAAAGTCAGTGCGACATGTTGGTGCGGTGCAGCGCGCAGGCATCAGCTGCTAGGCAGAAGGTTCCCGGCAGCTATGCCAGGCTTCTCGTAGTGCTGACGTAGGTCGCCTACATACGCGCAGACACGCTCAAACGCTGGACGTAGGCACGCGTATGAAAGCTCGAAACGGGCTCAAGAGGGGCTAGCTGGTGGCTGTGTATATTCTTCTTACGCTATATGCACGAAAAGACAGAGACTTGAACACACGGAGGCACGAGCGGTGTACAGGCTCATCTCTACGCTCACGTGATCAGGAGCACCGCCAGGAGCGTTGCAAGCGTTGCACCTCACCCCTGTGAGAAATGCATACCCACAGCGGCTCAGCAGAACGCTAGTGTGCTTATGGTGTGTGTGTTTAATGCGTTAGCATTAGGTGTATCAAAGTGGAAAAAAGTGTGTGGGTGGGTGAAGCGTGGGAAGCCGGTCACGTGGTAGAGGCAGAGAGGGGATGGGAGAGCTTAGACGAACGTTTATGTGTATACATATACCGGGTGTTCAAAATTAAGCTTTACGGTATTTTTTTTTTAAATCGCCTCTGGCAGGTGGCATGATTCTTATCGTTGAGCTGGGTTATTCGAAGAGGCGGACATTAGTAGCAGGAGAAATCGAAACACATATTGAACTCATTAACAAAAATTGACTAATGAACTTCTTAGTTAATTACTTTACGACACATATTGCAATTTACGAATTGTAGCTGGTGAGTTTGCAAGACTGCATCCACTTGAAATGAATTTCCAGGATGACGCCAGTTTAGAGATATTATTTCCCTAAAGTGTGGGACGAAATACATGGGCGTTCCAGTTACTTTTGTGCTGCAATGTATAAAACAGCATTTTGGTAAAAAAAAAAAAAAAAAGTGAAACAGTGGAACAGTGAATTTTTGCGGCGAGTTTGATGGCGCATATCTCCAAACTGGCGTCATTCTGGGAATTCATTCCAAATGGATACGCCTGACAGGCTCACCGGCTACAATTCGTAAATTGCAATATGTGCCTAAGGTAATTACCTGAGAAGTTAATTAGTAACTAAGAAGTTAATTGGTGAATTTTGGTAATCATTTCCATGTGTGTTTCGATTTCTCGTGCTACTCATGTCCGCCTCATCGAATAATCCAGCTCAATGATCAGAATTACGCTACCTGCCACAGGCGATTTGGAAAAATTCCGTAAAACTTTATAGTGGAACTCACGGTGGTCTGCTACCTCCATTTGCACTTCGCTCCTCGAAGAGACAGGACGTATGTCGATCCCGAACGCTTTGTGATGTGGGGAACGCGGTTTAAATCATGGGTCCGGGACCTCAGAGAGGTGCGACGTAATGCTCGCGCATTTCTCTCGTGTTTACCGCCAAAGTGACGCTGAATATATACCTGTGTGTGTGTGTGCGTGTGTGTGCGTGTGTGTGCGGGTGTGCGTGTGCGTGTGTGTGTGTGTGCCTGTGTGCGTGCGTGTGTGTGTGCGTGTGTCTGTGCGTGCGCGTGTGTGTGTGTGTGTGTGTGTGTGTGTGTGTGTGTGTGTGTGTGTGTGTGTGTGTGTGTGTGTGTGTGTGTGTGTGTGTGTGTGTGCGTGTGTGTGTGTGTGTGTGTGTGTGTGTGTGTTTGAGAGAGAGAGAGAGAGAAAGGCAGGGAGGTTAATCAGACCGAACCCGGTTTTCTAGCTGGTGAACGACGCTTCTATGGCATCGGAGGAAGGCATGCAGGACGTTCAATCCGTGGCCTGGCTGCACACCGCACCGACTGAGCGAAGCGTTGATGGTGCGTTTTTCACTTGGCTTCGTCGTTTTTGCAGCCAAACGTACTCCGAATCTCTAAAGACCCTCTAACCCTCGGCGTATGCGCCGTCGATAGCGGGATAGCGCATGACTACGGCGGACCTGCCCTAGTGGCGTAGTTATGGCGCCCTCGAGCTACTAAGCTCGAGGGCGCGGAATCGAATCCCGGGCACGGCGGCCGCATTTCGATGGGGGTGAAATGCAGTAACGCCCGTGTACCGTGCATTGAGTGCACGTTAAAGAACCCCAGGTGGAGTCCCCAACTACGGCGTGCTTCATAGTCAAATCGTGGTTTTGGAACGCAAAACCCCACAATGTAATTTTTGCTTTGGCTACGGCGGCAGCGCTGACCGCGTGAATGCATCTCAAGCGTCGGTGTAATTGCTGTCGCAGTGAAAAAAAAATGTCGCAGTTTCGCCCGAAAGGCGAAGCATCGATTGCCATAGCAAATTAGTAGAGAGCTATTCGGAGTAGGGATAGTAGTTCTATCGGCTGCATAAACTTGGACACATTGGCTTACTAACTGAATTAACAATCGTGGTGTCAGCGCGCACAAGCAAACATGAATAGATCACACTGAATGACCGCAGCCAACGACTGTCAAAACGCTGGCAGCAAGCGCAGGTTCGCGCGGTCTATCGCTTCAACGGAAACTGAGCGGCGAATGCACAGCGCATACAAAGGTCAGAGCTGTGTGGAGATAAGAGACGGTGCGGGCGACCGGCACCGCCGGGCAAAGGAGAAGTTGTTGGCAGAGGAGAAGCTGCCCCCCCCCCTCCCCCCTCTTCCCGTTTCTTGCTTTCGCGTGGAAGATTGAGTGGCAAGATACGCCTTTGGTGCCGGAGCACAGCGCCGCCCCGCCTCCCTCCTTCCCATACCACCTCGGCTTTTCGCGCGACGGTCGCGTTTGCTTTCCACCGTGCGTTCGCTCTCCGTGATAGCGCGCGGGGTAGTTCGCCCTCTGTGATAGCACGCGTCCCCCGCGCTCTTTCGCTCGCGCATACGGCGCGCGGCGACGATTTTATCGCCCTTGGAATCTATACGGAACCTCACAGCGACGGCGACGCCGACGGCAGAAATCCGGTTGAAGTGTCCATATAATTGCTATCGCAATAAAAAAAAAGGGGGGGGGGGACGGTACACCGCATAGCTGAGGCATTTTCAGGGCCTCGGGGGAAAAAGAAACACCGTTGAAAAATGTAGAAAACACGACAGGGGGGGGGGGGGGGGGGGGGGACAGGAAGGACGCTTCTGTTCAAATGTTATTTACTGGCGTTTAAAATTACATCTTATAGAAAGAAAGTCACGCGTCAATAAACTCAAATGTCCCAAAGTACTGAAATGTCATATGCGAGCTTTCTGAGTTAAGCAGTGCGCATAAAGCATCATTTTGGATTCCGACGAGACAGCGTTTTTAGTGAGCAGCAGTCCTTATTCTTGTACCTCTAGAACCAGGCTCCCTCATTTGCTTAGGCCGACCTGCTGCTTCACAACGTTGATGGCGACATTGTGCAAGAAGTCGGTGGCTCTGTATCCAATTGAAAAGTCTACGTGACGCAAGGTTTTCTGTGGAATCACCCGGTGCAGGATAACCCTCGATCCGAGTCTGGCAACCAGGCTTTCGACGTCACGTGAATCAGCGACCTTGTCGCCCTCTGACGAGAAGATCGCCCATCGAGTTGTGATGCGCTCCAACGGGTAGGCCGGAGGTTCCGCCTGTGCATGTGTGCGCAAAATAAGTCATGCTGACATAGACAAGTACACTAGTGTATGTTTTTAGAAGATTTCGGGCCTACCGTCTACATAGCTGTGCCCTGTTTCACGCTTACGTGGAAGACAACGCTGCAGAAGATATTTACGCAAGTAGTGCGGCCATAAATGTCTTACTCCGCGCGTTTCGCAGTGCGGTTGTTTTTTATCCTGTGACGCTTCCTACGAAATAACTACTTCATATATTACAACTAGTGAACGTCGCGTACGTCAAGTGTTGCATTATTTTGGCACCTTTGTGCTTTCAGTATGTGACGTACTATTTTTTGGTGGCGAGCGCGAGCGCTTGCGCTGCGGCTGCTGGTCGCAGAAACGGGTCACTCCACTTGTTCGGTGGTAAATAAACTGAGGTCCGGGACATCCTCAATGTAAAAATAACGTCATATTTTCTGCATAAAAGTGTGACAGTGTTGCACTGAATTATGACAGATAACGATATATTTCTTTCGTATGTGACGCGCTATTATTCAGTCTCTTGTCTTCAACTGGTTTCACGGCATTGAGAACTACACTGAGTGTCGAGGGCTTATATGTAGCGCACTTGACACAGGACATAAAACTGACACAGACACACATGGCGCAAAGTTTCAGCAACACTGGACTCTAGTAATTGTAATTAAGCGCCGGGTGTGTTTGGGTTTCTGCGTGCCCGTAAGTATTACGGCGTACCACAGAAACTAGCCAACATGCAACGCCTCTCCCAACGAAGCCGAAAGTACTGCAATCGACGGGACGATCGATTCACAAAAATTCCGCTTGGCATTTTTCCGCCGGTCTGTGAACAGCAAATATAATTCATCCTGAACATGGATTCAGCCTTTCGTGATATGCAACTGTGGAGACGAAGTGAAAAATTATACAGGCAGGCCACAAAGAAAAACAGTAACACCTGTGTCAGGGCATGCATAAAAACAACGTCCCGAGAAAATTGAACCTATACCTATATACGCACTACTTGTGGCATCGATTTTAAACGTTCTTCTAAGTACTACAATAAAAATTTTGCTCCGATTAAGATTTCGTTTTATCTATATACATAGACGTTATGGTATTCTAATGCTTAGTTCTCGCCTAGATAGACATACAGAAGAAACAGTTATAATTGTGTGGTTAGGCTCAATGTCACGAAGTATACTCCTACTGCTTCGACATCCTAAGGCATGGTTCCACGCCTTAATTCAGTCTGCCCCTTCAAGCTTTATTTAGTCATCGTCTTCAGCCAATCAACGGTGCGTATCGTCCATAGAATTATTACATGCTTTGAATGTGAAAACTAATGACCATGACTCGCATACGACATTTAAGAGTGCGTTGTCCATTACGGCGGTAGTTTTTGTATTGTTCTGTCTGTGTCTCCGTCATTTCTTTATTTCCTCTTTTCTTTCCTCCTATTTTCATTTCCTCTATTCCCTCCTCCTGAAAGAGTAATGGCGTTGTGCCCCTCTCGATGGCAGTTGTCAGCTTGCTCCCTCCCTATTTCCTTCGTGTCCCCTTGTGTGTATATGTGTACATGCCAAATAATAATAATAATACCTCAAACGACGATACAAACTATTTCTAATAACGAAAATGGCGGGTCTAATGCATTTAGAATACACGACACACAGACTGATGTGGGTACTGCAAAATGTCAAGATGCAGTACCGTCTATCCTTTTAAGGGGAACATTTAATTCGCATTCGAACTAGCATAACTTGAACTCATCGTCAACTTCGCAGTACACAAAGTTGACGCGTCGCGTAGGTAGACGCATATCAGTAAAGAAATGTTTATGCGGCCTTGCCAAAACTGCGCTCGTAATCAATCCAGAAATACCGATCTGGTGTTGCCTCTATCATGGCGCCCGTCATGGCGCTCTTTGGTCAAACTTGGCCCTTGCGCCAGAAAAACCTACAAATCATCATCAACATTGGTCCGTTCTAAGCGTGGTGAAGAAAACCATACATTTTGAGAGTACGTCGCATTTAAATAGTTGGTACGGATTCATTTCCGTATCACCGCGCGGGTCAACAATCACTCAGTGAAGACACACGAAAACCGATAATACAAGCGCCCGTATTGCCGATTTTCGTATGTCGGTATGCTGTCGTTTGTTCGCGGTGTCTTAGGAAAATGAGGAAAACTAACAATAGTTAGTGTCCTTTTTGCGCAGACGTGCTTATTGCGTAAGAACCCATGACCGCCTGTCTCTCTTTTCTCAAGCACTTAGTGAAAATAATAATTGCTTTGTTTACCTGATTGTACCGCTCGCGGTTCTTCTTGGCGCCATGATCGTACATGACAAAGTCTTTGGCCTTGTACACCTGTAAAGGCAGCAAGTGACGTTCCAGGGGTATATCAGTCGGACATGCTACATGCTCCATCCGTGTGCCCGGTTAGATATTTTCACTTTCAATACTTTTGAGCTTCTAAATCAGCGGTACGGGGCAAATACATTGCGTGATGACACATCAGCCGATGTCACAGATGTATGTTTTTTTTGTTTTTGTTTTTTTTTACAACTTATAAGGTCCCACGTGCTTGTTGTAGTATTCGTGAATAGAACCGAAACCTGTGCAGTTTGGTGTGCATTCGTCTTCAGAACAAAACGCTAACAGTCAAGGAATGAAGGGAAGGAAAAAAACCGGCGTTCGTCTGAATAGTATAGAACTGCCCCCACCCCTCCCCCCCTCCCCCCCACCCCCAAAAAAAAAAAAAAAACCTTTCTCCCTAAAATGCCTGTGGCAAATAGCTGAATTCCTCTTACTCTGGTGCATGGGTTACGGGAAAAAGGCGGACGTCAATTGCATGAAATATCGCATAGATCTTTCAGATAGCTCATTAACAAACATGTACCAATTAATTAGCTTTTCAGTTGCAGTACTTCGGAACGCACGTTGTAAATGGAGAACTGAAGCCGCGCAGAACAGTTAAGTCACGTCCATTTAAAACAAATCACGAGGTTAACACCTGGTTCGATGTATCTATCTTAAAGTTGTGCTACGAAATAGATTTTTACGGGCTAGAAATTTCTGCCCGAAGAACGTGACTTCAAAACTGACCGGCTTCAATTACGCAGTAGCAACATGTGCCCTAACGTGAATAACTTAAAATGTTAATAATCGAACAGTAGTAATCTTGTCCCGGCAAACTGTGAGTTATCATCCTAGTAACACCCCCTGAAATGGCGGAACTGCGCCAGCTGCCACCGGTATTTAAAAAGAATATCTTTAGAATAACAAAAATTAGAACACCCGTAATAAAGCTGTCATAAGCGCAAGCATCCGTTTTAAGCTGGCCTATATGACGTTAAATGACTCGTATAATTACTAGGACACTATAGGAACTCGGGCAGGAGTTTATCCGCTTTATGTGTGCAGTGACACAACTGAAAATGTACAAAATGTTAAAAAAAAACTGCAACGTTATCTGTCGATGAAGGCTGGCGCACTGTTTTGCCACTTGAATACATGTGGCGCTTAAGCGACGCACAAGTGCATGGCTTGTTCACCCGTGTTCTAAATCAATCCGTGGTCGTGATATGACACCAGCTGTTCTGTGTACTGAGCTTGAGCGTAACGTGCAGTGCGTCGGGACACTGTTCTAATATAGCGGATGAACATGGTCGCACAACGAAGCCTGCAGAAATAGCAGCTGTTGCACTCGAGGCGATATACCGGCGTTTATTTTTTTTAGAATAAATATAATTTTTAGAAAATTACTTGTGGCAGAGGGCACAGTTATGGTCCTTGAACTGGATTGCTCGAAGAGGCCGATATTACCTTCACAATAAACCGAAATGCTTGTTAGACTAACTAAGAAAAACTCACTAAGCTTTCCACTAATTACTTTATGCCACGGGTTGCAATTTGCGAATTGTAGCCGGCGAGTTTGCTACCGTTACCGGCGAGTTTGCGAACGGATTCTGAGGATGGAACCAATTGCAAGACAAGCGCCTTCAAACTTGCTGTAAAAATGCACTGTCGTGCTAATTATTATTTTTTTCTTTACAAAACGCCGTTTTATGCATTAAAGCAGAAGAATAATTCGACGGTCAACCGACGCTTTGGGAATTAATACTTCGAAACTAATGCCATCCTGAAAATTACGCCGCAGTATCGCGCATATATCTGGCGAGATACTGACCAGTCGACGGACGCGAAACTGCGGGTTATTTGTAAAACAAACGAAAACATTCTCTTTCTTACAGAAGCATTTCAGCAACTGAAGAAAAGCTCTTCGGGACACATAACACACTGGGGGCTTTTACAGCACACTGAACACAACTTTTCAAATATCTGATTGAAAAAGCAGCAGCTAGTATGAGCAAAATCTTTTGTTGAGGCTATAAATACAAAAAAAAAAAAAACTTTTCAGTGTAATGCTTGTGGCGATGCAGTCTACTCCAAAGCGGCTTACCTGATAGTAATGCACGACGTTTTGTATTGTTGTTCCGATGGGATAGTGGCCTATGTACACGGGCAGTCGTGTCTGAACAAATGACAGATTAATTCATTTTAAGTTCGATCACATGGTAAGTAATAGATGAATGTTCCCTACAAAACATTTTCGTTGTGACTGTTCTTGTAGTGAAACTTCTGAATAGAATTGAATACAGATATTCTAAAAAGACGACCCCCGAAAACTGAATCACATATTGAATATTTTGTCACTTCTAAAGCATCATCAAATATAAAGTTTCCATGGAGTCCATTTGGTAAAAAAAAGTAATTATGAGAGAAAAAAAAAACAAATCAGGCTTATATACACAAACACATGCATACCTTCCCGTTGACAGTTAGGCATCCTGGCAACCAACGAGTTTGTAAATGATAAACAATTAGTTGAAGTTATTTTGGGCACCATGACAGTGGCGGTAATGAAACGAAAGAGCAACCTGTTACCAGATGCATGTACAGTCAACCACAAAAGTTTGCGGACCACGCGAGCGCGTGGCCAAGAGCCTCTTCGCGACACTTCCGCTACGTCACCAGCGATCGACAGCAGCGCTACGTTGAAGACGCATCCCTCCTTAAATCTATGGCCTGTCTATTTTCGCACTGTGCGCAAATATTTTCTACCTATCTCTTTCAACGTGACGCGCTCTTTGTTAGCCAGGGCTACTTGCTTATATTTTGAGAGCAGAATATCAGTACAAGTAATCAGACAGCGTATTCTTCGGCTGTTATCAGTTCTATTTTCGCGTAGCCACGCTGTTTTTGTTTTTGTTTTTCGTGAGTGCGTGAGTGAGCGGTGAGGCAGCCATGGGACACAGATGCTTAGTCAGTAGGCAGAATTTTTCCGTTCCTTCCGCATCGCTAAGTGACAGTAGCGGCCGGGATTTGATCGCCTGCGCCGAGGTTTTGCTGCGCAAAGCCCGAACCACCGCGCTGCTATAGTGGTTACATTTAGAAAAATAAGAAATAATCGGGTGCGATGACTCTTTTTATAACCCTTTGCGACACGGCGTCCTCGTTTGGGGACTCGAACTTCGGAGGCGCGTCCCACGCCACGTGTTTCTTCAAATGACCTAAAACTCAGTGTGCACATTCGTGTCCGCTTCCTGATGGGACAACTAGCGGTCAGTTAACTTCATTGTCCTGCGTATTGCTGCAGATGATCACTTTGCTGGAGACACTACCATGTTAGACAATCGTTCGACGTGCCGCGTTCCAAGACCAACGTCAAGAGTATTTTTTTTCTCCGGTCGACACGAATACAACCGAAAAAGCAAGTGTGCATGCGTTTCGGGCCTAATAGTTCATTCTTTTTATGCAAGCATTGAAGCTGACGGATTTCAGAATAATTAGATAATGAGTTATACGCTAATTAATTTTTTTACTGAAACTCGCACAAAACAGCACATTGCTTCGTCTTCTTTCTTGGAATGTAATAGTGAGCGTCTTGAAATGATGCCATGCGCATTTGACGCATTTGCAGACAGTGCATCATAATTCGTGTCTGAAGGGGATGAATTTATTCACAAGACATTTACAGAAGTGTCATGAAACATAGGTCTCTCAATGATCTAGTAGGAAGTGAAATGTCCGCCGTTTTCTAGCACCTTATTGATGCGTGTGGGCATCGACTCGTACAAAGATTCAGTAATCTCCGGTCGACCGCGCAGGCTTTCCCATTCTTGTGCGATCGCTTGCCACAGCGTATCGGCCGTGCGGCCGCGGTTGGCTCGTGTGGACAGCCGTTTCTTCAACATGCCCCAGACATTTTCTATGGGATTCAAGTCGGCGCCACATGGAGGCCACTCAAGCTGGCAAACAGCATGTTCTTCTAGCAATGACTGGACGATACGTGCTTTATGGATCGGGCTGCGGTCGTGTTGAAAAAAATAGCAGCCGTCGCTGAAGGGACCGTCCAGCGCATACGGAACGAGGTGTCTAGTGATGACGTCGCAGTACCGTGACGCAGTGAAGGGCCCTTCCAGACGCACAAGGGGACCAAGGCCATCTTTGCTGATTGCTCCCCACACGCTCACGGAACACCGTCCACTGGATAGAACACTCTGTGTGTAATTAGGCAGATATCTGCAAGAAATAGCATACAATTGGGTTCCAGCGGCGCGTCTAAAAATGTTGTGATTCCTCTTGCGTATGAACTTTATAATGCTGTTATAGAGTTGCAATAGAAAACGTGCAAACATCATTAGATAGTACTGAAAGACCCACTGGCAGCTTTTAATTAGCTTCAGAGTAAGTAGTACTATGAAACAATCGTTAATGTTTTCAACATAATACCACTACAGAAAAATCTCGTAATGACCAAAAGCTCATTTTACGTGAAACATGTTGTGATGCAGAATTAGCTTCGTGAATTAACTGCCAATACACTGTAAACACACCTGCAGTTTAGTGGACGCCAAACCCGCTTCCGTTCGTCCCAGCGCGTGGAAAAAGTTGACTCGTCGCTAAAGATGACATCGCCCCATTTCTCTGTTGTCCAATCTTTCATTGCTGTAGCGAACATGAGTCATTCTTGTAGCTGGCTGTCTGAGAGGCAGGGCTTCTGTGCTGCTACGAAAGACTGCAGGCCAAGCTCACTCAGCCTTCTTCTTACAGTCTCAGACGATACCGTGAGCGAGAGCGCTTCTCGGATATCCTCTGCACTTTGAAAAGGATCAGCCACGATGGCGGCCGTAATCAGGCGGTCCTCTTCCTCAGTCGTGGCCCTTGGACGCCCACTGCGCTCCATATCTGTGAATCTGTCATCGTCGCGGAAAGCTTGAATAATCCTATTCACGGCAGTCCGGCTCCTGTTGGTTCGGCGGCAGATTTCGCGCTGAGGTATTCCCTCTATAAATAAACGCACAGTGTGCCTTCTTTCGTCAAGTGGAACACGCAGCGGCATCTTTCCAAATAGGCAATCACCACGTGGCCTGAAGCAAGTCTACTACGTTTTCAGCGACTGATGCGAAGATGCGCCTATGTGTGAAAGAAAATTTTCTATGCATCCGCTTTTTCTTTATTTTTGATGACAGTGAAACACCTCCCTACCCTTTCTCTCAAGACGCAGAAGCAGCAACACTCATTGGACCAAGATGCTGCCAACCAAAGTGCGCCAGTAAACGTCGCGTAAAAAAATCGTCGCAGCGCTTCGTGAAACTTATCTACCCACTGGCACACCAGTCGACAAAGGTTGCAGTGATTGCTCCGATACTGCTATCAAGCCAGATATGTGGCGGTCTTATCGCACACAGCGCTCTGCGTCAACACAACGAACTAACAATGTCATGCACGGGAATAAAAAATTAACAGGCAGGCGAGTACCAAGAGGGCTCATATCCGGGAGAGCGCCTCTGTCGCCGCTAGGTGGCGTACCGCTAGGTGGCGCGGATTTGAGGCTCGAGCCGGTTGCCTAAGGACGAAAACATATCGGAACAAATATTCGGAATTAGATGAGACATGTGTATGCTGCAGTAAAGATCCAGAGACCACTCAGCACATCCTAATGGAATGCGACGGGATCCACCCAGCGAGAACCGTAGGTAACGTGCAACTCCCAGAAGCGCTTGGGTTTAAAGTGGAAGGAAACATAAACAGATCAGCCGTAGAGATCAGCAAGAGACGATTAGAGTACTGGTGGAAAAAAAGTAGGGAAAAGATGGATGCGACCTGATCTCTTAAAATCATAGGCAGCGGTACAAGGTAAATTTTTGAAAAAGAAAAATAATGATAGGTATACAAAAATGCAAGATAAAGAACATGTATAGTATACCTGATTAAATCAAGCAGGCTAGGTGACTATTTGTCGCCGCCCCGTTTCAAAGGGGATGCCAATAAATCATCATCATCATCATCGGATAGGCAGTCTGGCACGCGCTCGCGTGGTCCGCAAACTTTTGTGGTTGACTGTACAGTGTTGTGTTCGATGAGGAAAGTGTGATACTACAGCATCGCACGTTGTTTTAGAGGGCTGAAAACATGGTGAGACTAGCCAAATAACAAATCGGAACAAATTCGTATATAGGCTGCCTAAAAACAAACTATTCCCTTTGACTGACTGGAAATTATTGAGCAATAGTTATCGCTCAGCAACTGGTGGCGCCTGCGCAAGAACCGCAGTTATCTTGCACCAGCATCATTCGGAACAGGTCCTCACATCTATCGTTTTATCTCCCTTGAGATTCTAAAAAAGTGTGCTTTTATTCCTCATGTATCCGAAGTAAACGAATATCCGGAAACTTCAAAAGTGAATTCTTGAATCGGATACAAAGTGAATGGCAGATACTTTCCAAGGCGTATTCGAAATTCGGAATATTCGTACACTCATAGTTGACACGTTATCATTATTTTTTTTTCTGGTTAAACCCCTTGCTTTCCCTTTTCCTCCCTTTCTCAAGTTTCGAGGTTCGTCTGTATTTGTGACAGCGGATTTTGTCAATAACGAAGATTTGAAAGTTCACCATGTTTAAAAAACCAGCCGATATGCGCGTGCATTGCAATCTCAAATAACGACGCGCGAAATGCATTTTGATCAGCTTTTATATTGGAAACAACGATTATCTGTAAATTGTAGGTGTGTGCGTGTAGACGGGATATAAATTTACCGAATTGTGATAGCAGTGCTCGGTGGAAAGTTACGGAGTTGCAAATTTTGTGCCTACTTCTTGTTTTAGTTTTCAGACATAATTAAGCAAATTCACACTTATTTAAATAAAAACTGCGGTTCTAAGAGTCGGAACTCATTTTTTATCTCGCAAATGCAGAGAAATGAAATACAAATCTGAGCGGCGGTTGTCTATTGGAGCATTTCTACGTTTCACAGTCTGTTTGAAAGCAGAAATCACAACTAGGCAAGTGCTGAAGCTTCCTCTAATGTGCCCGCACACAACAGAGGGTGATGGCGCTACAACAATGGTGTGAGTAACGACGATGGGGCCAGCGATCATGACAATAACAGCGATCACGCGAAGCACGACGAGGCTCTACTGAAACGTCGTGGACCCTTGAATCATATAATGGATGGGGGAAAATACAGTGTATCTTACTTTCACTTGTGATAGCAGGTTCAGCTTAGGGTTACGGCAATTGTTCATGAAATTCGTTGTCTGAAGCCCTTTGTGTGTCATATGTGCCTCCGAGATGCGGGCTCAGCTGACGCTTTACCTGCGATGGCAAGTTATATTTACTGTTTTCACATTATAACTTGTCTTAAGTCACTTGTGTGTCATGTATAATCACGCGAGACAATAAAAATAAAAGAAATATGTCGGCAAAAGACGCGAATTCCTAGAGGCACAGCCATCATTCGCCAAGTGCATGCTAGAAGGCGCAGTAAATAGAGGCACTTCGCCAATTAGGAAGGAGAATCTGTGCGGTAACACAAAGGGCAGTGCCTTGGTGTTTGAGGCTCGAGCTGATTGCTTAAGGGCAAAAGCATACCGGAGCAAAATGAGGCATGTGTATGCTGCAGCAAAAAAAAAAAAAAAAAAATCCGGAGACCACTCAGCATATACTAATGGAATACGAAGGACATTCATCCAGTGAGACCTGTAGATGACGCATACCTTCCAGATGAGCTTGGCTTCGAAGTGTCCGGAAGCATAAACTGGTCAGCAGTCGAGACAAGCAAGAGACGTTTAGAATACTGGTGGAAAGAAAGCAGGGAAGGGATTGATACGACCTGATCCGTTACACGCATAGGTAGTGGTAGAGAGAGAAGTTTTGAGGAAGAGAAAAAAGAATAAGATGTATCCAAAAATGCTAGAATTAGAAGCATGCATAGCATACCTGATTAACTCAAGCATGATAGGTGACTATTTTTCACCTCCCCTGTTCAAAGGGGATGGCAATAATCATCATAATCATTGCTACGTGGTCGCTGACGTAGCTCCTTGTGCGTCAGTGGTACCGTGTGCAAGATAGACCTGAGCTTAAAACGCAGTACATGCCTTTCATTCTTTACTCCTGTGAGTTCCTCCGCCAAAGAAGCATGATGATTGCGTCTGCTACAGATATACCATGTCAATTACCCTTAAAGTTATCATGATAGATTCAAAAGGCACGGAGGCGGCAGTATATGGATGAGAGAGCAGATGTGAGTAGCCTGTGTTATGGTTGAGATTAGGTGAAATGTGGCGAGTCGTGAAAATGCGCAGCAAGTAAATGGTTTATTAGAGGAAAAGAACGCGTGCCAGCAGAAAGAGAAGGGAAGCCTAGTCGGGGAGGCCGGAGAGGAATATAGATGGAGTGATGGAGTTTAGAGAAATTGAAGGCGCAGCAGAGACTTGGCTGACGCAGGACGGGAGTAATAGGGGAGCGCTCGATGATGACTTCTTCAGTGCAGTTGACTTATCTGTACTATAAAATTGGCTGATGATGATAAGGACGATGAGCTAACACTTTAGGATCTCCTCCGGCAGTATACACGTACTCTTGTGCTACCTGTGTGTCTGCTCCATCCCCGTCATGTTATTCCCCCCTTCCCGCTTTTACGGCGAGCGAAACTTTACTGTTCTACCACATCCGGGTATACCATCGATGTATTCACGATCAGGTACCACGCAGCACTCTTTGAATCAATGCATATCACAGGCTTCACAGGACACATATATAACACATTGCGACATAAAACTATTTATTATTGTAAAATATATGTCTTGCTTTACAAAACAGTGAACGTTTTAATTTGACCACTAGTATGCCGCACAATCCTAACCAAGAAAATTGTAATTTGCGCATGCTTCTAAGAAAGAGAGAAAGGAAGTGTAAATGTGAATACTAATCAATCTCGTTAAGAACGTATCACATGGTTGTAATATGGCCCCACGTCAGCTCGAGTACTAGCCTACAACAACATGACAGTGATAATTGGCGTAATAGAATAATTATTACAGGCTTCTACAGACAACTGGAGAAAGAAAAAAAAACTAATGTATATACCCTTCAAAATCGATGCGAATGGCTGTCGTCTGACCACACGTGTTCTGCTTACCTCGTTCAGCTGATACGGGCTGCTGAAGAGCGGTATAGTGATGACCAGTGAGCACGCTTCACCATTGAAAATCTCGCACACTTTCGCGAGAGCATCCGAGAGGCCCTTAGATGTCCCAAGGAAGCCTGCCTTGGAGAAAGGGTAGATCGCGGTCTGCGCCAAGGTCAGAAGCGGTAGCCAATGTATTTCACTTTGTCGGCAAAGCAACAGGAGTAGTTGCATAAGTAACATGCATAGACGTATGACAAGGTATGATGGCCAACAGCTAGCCTAACCAAGAATAAAAATGTTTTTTATTGCGATAGCAATTATATGGACACTTCTACCGGATTTCTGCCGTCGCCGTCGCCGTGAGGTTCCCTATAGATAAAATCTTCGCCGCGCGCCGTATGCCCGAGCGGAAGCGTGCGGGGACGCGCGCTATCACGGAGAGCGAACGCACTCAATCACCCACGCGCAAGCAAGGAAGCGGGAAGCCAGCGCGCGGGGGGGGGGGGGGGGGGGGGAAGGGGGCTTACTTCTACGCTGCCAACAACCGCGCTCGTCGCTCGCTCGCTCGCTCGCTCGTCCGCACCGTCTCTTATCTCCACACGGCTCTGAACTTTATGCGCCGTGCATTCGCCGTTCAGTTTCCGTTGAAGCGATAGACCGCACGTACCTTCGCCCGCTGCGGCGTATGGGCTCGCTGCCAGCGTTTTGACAGTCGTTGTCTGCAGTCATTCAGTGTGATCTATTCATGTTTGTTTGTGTGCGCTCACACCACGCTTGTTCATTCAGTTAGTAATAGTCGGGCCACATTTTCCAACGCACGCTACACATGCAATGCTGCCCGGATCGGCAGTGCAGCGCTACAGGTGTGTCCCTTCGCACGCGCTGCCCACGGGAAGCGCTTCTCATCAACACCACCGTTTCACACGCGCCTTCTCGTGGTCATCGAGTCTCTCTTCATGTCGGTCTACTTACGCCGCAGCACACCTGCTTACTTAATCAGCTCATGTTTACTACAATTCATATTGCTACCAAAGCCGCTCACCTTACTTCGTATGACATTGCTGTGTTGCCTATCGCATTCATTGCTTCGCCCTTAGGGCGAAACTGTGACATTTTTTTCTATGTATTTAGATAGAAGTTGGTGAGCTAAGCTTCCCCTTAACTTGCAAAGCTTAGACAGCTTGAAGGGGGCTGTAATTGTCTCAATATGCTTAACAGACTCGTCCAACTAACCGTTCTGACCACCGCCATGCAGCGCAGCGGTGGCCCTTACAGTAAGCATTTTCTGCTGTGACGTATACTGTGAAGTATGACTAGAAAGGAACAAACCAGTGCAGACAATTAGCGATGATCGATAAGGTAAAAAATAATTGGGAGTTTCAGACCAAGCGCTCCAAGCGGAAGGTGCTTCATCCAGCGACCACTTCACTCTTCCCGGTGTGGCCATGGTGCGGACGCCTTTAATACACACGATTTCCGACTCGCGTTAGCATCGCGGGCTTGCACCGCCCTTGCGGCAGCAAAATGAAATTCTAGAAATACTGCTCGATGAAGAAAATCATGAATTATTACAATTCGAACACTTGCTACACGTTTGAGACCCTAGCTGAAAGGCAATAATTGCCAATGAGGTCGAAGCGAGACCGACGCAAAGCACTTGCTGTCACGAGTCAAGGCAATCCAGATAAGTGTCATCATCATCATCAGTCTATATTTAGGTCCACTGCAGGACGAAGGCCTCTCCCTGCGATCCCCAATTACCCCTGTCTTGCGCTAGCTGATTCCAATTTGCGCCTGCAAATTTCCTAACTTCATCACCTCACCTAGTTTTCTGCCGTCCTCGACTGCGCTTCCCTTCTCTTGGTATCCATTATGTAACTCTAATGGTCCACCGCTTATCCATCCTACGCATTACATGGCCTGCCCAGCCCCATTTCTTTCTCCTAATGTCAGCTAGAATATCGGCTATCCCCGTTTGCTCTCTGATCCACACCGCTCTCTTCCAGTCTCTTAACGTTAGGCCTAAAATATTTCGTTCCATCGCTCTTTGTGCAGTCCTCAACTTGTTCTCGAGCTTCTTGGTTAACCTCCAAGTTTCTGCCCCATATGTTAGCATCGGTAGAATGCAATGATTGTACACTTTTCTTTTCAATGACAGTGTTAAGCTCCCAGTCAGGATTTGGTAATGCCTGTCGTATGAACTCCAGCCCAATTTTATTCTTTTATAAATTTATTTCTCATGATCAGGGTCCCCTGTGAGTAATTGACCTAGGTAAACGTACTCCTTTACAGACTCTAGAGATTGACTGGTGATCCTAAATTATTGTCCCCTTGCCAGGCTATTGAACATTATCTTTGTCTTCTGCATATTAATCTTCAACCCCACTCTTACACTTTTTCGGTTAAGGTCCTCAATCAGTTTGCTGTAATTCGTCCCCATTGTTGCTGAATAGGAACAATGTCATCTGCAAACCGAAGGTTGCTGATATATTCGCCGTTGATTCTCACTCCTAACCATTCCCAGTCTAAGAGCTTGAATACTTCTAAGGATGCAGTGAATAGCATAGAAGATATTGTCTCCTTACCTGACCCCATTCTTGATAGGTAACTTTCTACTTTGCTTGTGGTTGCTGTGCAATCCTTGTAGATATTTGCCAATATATTCACGTATGCCTCCTGTACTCCTTGATTACGCTCCAGATGAGTACTCCAGATAAGTGTGCGCCAACCTAAATCTTCGCACTTTAGGCCTGAGCTCTCGCATCGACACCTGATCTCGAAAAGAGCGGTGATATGTCATTCAATCTTTGTAATTTACGTGAGATGAGAGAACGATTTACAGATATACCGATGAGGCTTGTCTGGGCGGAGCATACGCAAAACGGGCCCTTCGGGAACATACTGTAAAGAACTTTTACCCACTTCGGTAGGTGCCGCGGTGTTGTCTTTTTCTCTTTGTTTTACGCAAAAGTTTGGGGCACCCACACTAAATTTGAAATTTTGGGTTAAGGGTGGAAGCCTACCCAAACACATGGAAGCGGTTCACGTTTGGCGCATTCACGTTTGATACGCTATTCGTTAGAGGCGGCCTAGGATTGGGTGCCTGTATCCCAAAAGTGCTTAATAAGCCAAGTTCCGAGATCGAAGCAGCGTATACAGAAGTTCACATAGGAAAAAAAAATAGAAAGAAATCTCAAATTAGTGTTCTTTAAACCGTTCGGCCATGGCCGACGCGAACGTGCATCCTTGTGAACTAGGTTTTGAACGTCGTGGTTGAAATTGACCAATCGTGTGCGGCTCGATGGAACGGAACGCCTCCGTTCCATTTTGGAACGCGTACAAGATCGCGCCCTAGGTTACGTCGATTCTTCGGCGCTCGATTTCGTGAGCGTTTTTTATTGCGATAGCAATTATATGGACACTCAAAAGCAGATTTCTGCCGTCGGCGTCGCCGTCGCCGTCGCCGTCGCCGTCGCCGTGAGGTTCCGTATGACGTCATTTGGAGATGAAATCGTCGCCGCGCGCCGAACGCTGTATGTGCGAGTGAAAGGGCGCGAGGGGCGCGTCTTTCACGGGGAGTGAACGCACGGCGGAGAACAAACGCGCGTTCTGCGCCGTGCTCGCTTAAGGGCTGCAGAAGTAGGCGTCTCTTTTCTCCTTTACAATCACCATATATGTAGAGCAAACGCGCCTTCTTCGGACGCGCGAGAGGCCGTGGGGGAGGGGGAGGGAAGGGAGGCGACGTTTAGCTGCGGCACCAAGTGCCTAGTTCGTCGATTCTTCGGCGCTCGATTTCGCGAGCGTGTTTTTGATACACTGCACTTTTGTATCAACGTTTTAGCGGTTTCAGCGAAAAGTGATCTAAGGAGCTAGAAGCTTTTTGTGAGTACATGCGCCGGGATATATTCTCCAGTTCATCGTTTAGCTTCATCAGAATAAAGGTCCTTCCGGCATAAAACCGGATGCTGGTCCAAACTCTGGGGTTGAGTGTTCTTTTCTTCTTTTTTCGGCGTAAAATCAGCTATGTTCATTACGCCGTACATTATTTAGATCCAGCGAGCAGCCCGCCAGAGCTATATCTGAAGAAACAAAAAACAAAAACAAATTCCAGAGTAGATTTGAATCAGTAGTAGACTAAATGCCGTAGCGTTGTGACATTGCTTATCACTCCTGATTATCTACACTCAATCGCCACGTGCGGGCCGTGCGATAACTGCGCTGCACGCCTCAAAGCACTCACGGGGAGTAAAGGTGTGAAGGGTATCAGAAGCGACAGTGGAGGCCCCAGGTGGGTAGAGGTTAGCAACAGGACCGTACGCCACAACCAGGTCGACCTGTAATCGTGACAAAAACCAACTTTATTGAAAGCCGCTTCCTCCTCCCTGACCACGCCCAGTTAACCGTGGCATGGATTTCTGCGAATACTTTAGTATCATGGGCGTTTTAAAATTGCCGTGGTAGCTATAACATTAGTTCACCGATGGACTAGTTAGTAGTAGTGGGTAACAATGGTAGAAAACAAGGAATGTCTCTAGAGCCAGCGTTTTTCACATACCCGTGCACGCCCTTTCGTCGAAACGTCGGCCGGACAAATCCCCCCTGAACGTTCGGACACGATAGCTGTATTTGGTAATTTCAGTAGCAATAGCAGCCGTGATAGTACAGTCGAACCCGGATACATCGAATCGGAAAGGGTTCACAAAAAGTTATATAGATAATTCGATAGATTATAGGATAGGAATAAACTTTATTTGTCCAACGGTTATGGCTGTTGGTGCCCGGGGCTAGGCTGCCAGGGGTCCATCGCCGGAGAGAAATCTTCCGAGATCCTCGGCAATGGCCCTGGCCCGCGGGACGGCCCACTCCTGGTCTCGGGTGCTGCCTCGCTGGGGAGGGCAGCTTGCCATCTCTCAGCGAGGCGCCCCGCTTCAGAGGGTCCCGCTGTTGTCTTCCCCCTTCTTCTTGCTCCTTCTTCCTCATGGCGTTGGCATTCCCAAAATAAACAATTTATACAAACATATTCGGGGGGATTTTACAGCTGTTTGTTATATACAATTCGTTATTCGTCGGCGATATATCCGGCTTCGACTGTTGTAGAAACAGTTGTAGTTCAGTAGAAGTAGTAGTTGAAGCAGATGGTAGTAGAAAAATGAGATACATCGTGAGAACCAAGCACTTGTTTACGTTTCTTACAGGTTTAGGTTCGCGGCACTCTTTCGGTAGTGTCTCTTTAAAGCGAAGCTTAATTTCTTGACGAA